>NW_015162075.1:46259-50502 GCF_001447785.1 Gekko japonicus
CCCCCCCCCCCCCCCCCCCCATTGCAATGCCATGCAACCGCAATGCAAAGACAAGGAATCCCCCCTTCCCCCCGCTGCAACCCAAGGCAAAGACGAGGAATCCCCCGACCCCCTTTCCTCCTCTGCAGCCCGGCGGCGCGCAATTGCGCCGGAGTCGCTGCGCGCCGCCTTGCCCGTCTAAACCCAGGCCGGGGGGGGGGAAGGGAGGAGGGAGGAGCCGGGCCCGGGCGGCCCTTCCCATTGGCCGGCTCCCCGTCCGTACCGTGGGCCACGCCCTACGGTGAGGCTTGGGCGGGGCCGGCCCAGAGGGAGGGAGGCGAGAGCCGGCGGCCCCAGACTCCGGAGAGGAGACTCAGCGGCCGGCTGCTGCTGCATCCCGCCGGGCTCTGCCATGCCCGGACGGCCCAGGTGCTGCCGCGGCGCCCCTCTCCGGCCCCTCGGATGCCCCGGCGGGCCCTGAGCCGCCGCCGCCGCCGCCGCTCCGTCTCCTCGAGAGGAGGCGGCAGAGGAGGATGACCTGACCGAGGATGTGATTCCCTTCCTTTCCCTTCCTCCCTCTCTCTCGCCCTCCTCCCCTCTTCTCCCCCCCCCCTGCCCGGGGGGCTCTCGTCTTGCAAAACTGGCGCGCGGGCACGGACCATGGCATTGGGCTCCCCCCGGCGGCTGGCCCTCCACCTCCACCTCCGCGCCCCTCGCTCGCCTGCCGGGACCCGGGTAGCAGCCGCAGCCGCAGCAGCAGCAACCAGGGTGGAAGAAGAAGAAGAAGAAGATGGGACTCAAAGCCAGGAAGGCGGCGGCGGCGGCGGCGGCATCTCCGGGGACTGGTGATGGTGGAGGGGGCGGCGGGGCCGCGGCGGAGAAGGCCTCGTCCGGGGGGGACCCGGAGCAGGGCTCCTTGGCGCTGGGGCCCGGCGGGGACAAGGACGGGACCCTGCTGCTGGAAGGGGCGGGCCGGGAGGACGGCGCCCCCCGGCGGAACATGCAGGGCATCGGCCTGCTGGCCAAGACCCCCCTGAGCCGGCCCGTCAAGAGGAACAACGTCAAGGTCCGGCGGGTCCAAACTTTGATCTACGACGCCCTGGAGAGGCCGCGGGGCTGGGCGCTCCTCTATCACGCCTTCGTGTGAGTCGCCGGCTCCCCCCAGCCTGCTGGGCATCTCTCTGGGGGGGCTCTTTTCCTGGCTGGCAGGGGGGGGGGAGGTGGTGTGCACTGTGCAGGGAGGGTCGTGCCAGCCGGCCGGGGTTGCTTTCTGGCGGGTTGTCGTGAGCGGAGCATCGGTGCCCAGGGGCGGGCTGGTACTATCTCCCAAACGGTGGAAGTGCCCTGGTTGGATTTAACACAGATAGTGGCATGGAGGGTGCAGCGGGTTTCTGGTGGGTCCACGCGTTAGTGGCCAGAGCCTTGCCTTGGCCGCCCTATGCGCGCTCAGCCCTCCTGAGTGTGCCCGTGTGACACGCTGGTCTGTAGGTTTTCATGTTGCCCTTGGAACAGGTGGGAACACCTGGAAATGTCACCTGGGAATCGGCCCCAGGGGAAGGTTTTGTTAATTTCACCTAAGACAGGTGCCTGGAGCCTTTGGGAGGGCTCGGAGTGCTTGTTGTGGCTGTCAGCTGCAGAAGCACAGGGCTGGATTCTCGCCAGGCTGTGCCCAGGATTAATCTCCACCACACATGAAGCTGCCTTCTGCTGAATCGGACCCTCGGTCCATCAAAGCCGGGATTGTCGTCTACTCAGGCTGGCAGCGGCTCTCCAGGGTCGCGGGTGAAGGTTTTGCACATCCCCTCCTACCCGCTCCTTTTAACTGGAGGTGCTGGGGATTGAACCTGGGACCTTCTGCATGCCAGGCAGATGCTCTGCCATTGAGCCATGGCCGAGGGTTGTGGCAAGGCGCTTGAAAATTTTTTAGGGGGGAGCCAGAAAGGATTTGCATTCTATGGTGGCCTGCTGTAATAATTTGGGGGGGATATCTGGTGGTGGTGGTGGCTGGGCCTCCGCCCCCCCCCATCCTTTTCCTGTTGAAGTGACGGATGGGTGCCCTTTGGAGCAGCACCGAATGGCTGAGCCCGTTGAGAAATTTGCAGGCAGAAGATGGGGGGATACGATAACGTCATGTTATCTCGGTCACATGGAAGCGAACATGTTTTCCTGAAAGTCTGAAGCGCTCAAGGTGTTGTGGGGATTTTGCCATAGAAACGGTGGCGGCTGACGATCCGATCCAGCAGAGCGGCTTTATCATTCTGGTCTAGGCAAGATGCCTCTCGCGAAGTTGTTGTCAACAGCAGAGAAATGCGCCGGGGATTTCTCTAGGGAGGGACGGGCCCTGATTGAACACAGTGTTTTCCTTGTTTCCTTTGCGATGGGACAAATAGAATTCTCCCCCCCCCACACGGTTCTTGGGGGTCTTTTTGCGCATACATAGCAAAGGCGATCTGATGCCGACTTTGAAGATGCAGCCACAAGTGAACTGTGAAAGGTTTATTTTTAAAACCACTTGGAGTGGAGCTAGCCACTGAAATTTAGGTCTACATTTAAAGGTGCAGATAAGTAAGCTTTCAGAACAGGAGGAATCTGTGACAGAATGGAACAATCCGTGTTGGGAGATGAGTCCAGGGTCTGTCTAGTCCGGCACGACGTTTCCAACAGGGCCAGATGGAAGCCTCTAGGAAGCTCACGTTGAGTCTGGTATTCAGAGGTACACTGCTTCGGTCTATGGAGGTTCCACATAAGTATGATTGCGAAGGGATAAATCCTCCATGGTTTTGTCTCTGTGCGGCTTCATTTAAAAGCAACAGTGCTGATTTTGAAAGAGCTGAGACTTCCCGAGCCTTGCTGATAACTCAAGACATTGTGGTATTCTCATCTCGAGTATTTAAGTAATATGTATTGGTTGGAGTAGAATAGATTTTATAGGGAAATAAGTTAGCCCTGCTTGATCATAGCCACTAAGGCATTAATCACGCCTTTGGGATTGTCTGGTTAACGAAGGTAAAAGCTTTTGTGCAAGGAGACAGAGGGTGTAATTCCAAGCAATGCTCCCTCTAAGCTTGTGAGCAAAAACTCTACTTTGTGAGCTACGGGCATTAAAGTTGTGAGTGAGCGATTTGGCCGCTGCAGAAATTAGTCCCTGAGCTAAGACAGAAATGTGTGAGCTGGAGGCTAAAAAACTAGCTAGCTAGCTCACACTAGCTCAGCCTACAGGGAGCATTGAGTCCAAATATGCTTTCCTGGGATAAGCAGCAAGGAATAAAATGGAACGTACTTCTGGCTTAAGATTGCTCTTGGTGGAATAGCCGAAAAGAGCAAGAAGAGGACTGTTGGTTGTCTCACAGTGTTGTTGGGAATCATCTACCGGGTACTATCTTGCATTCAGCTTGTTGGAATGAATGAAAGTTGTGCTCCCACACCTTTTAGTGGCAATACTGGAAGCTCCTTATGGGTTTCTTGAAGAAGGCATTGTGAATCAGGGCTTCTTCTCAGGGGCTTCTTCCATGTATGGCCATAAATATTTTTGGAAGGGTTATTTTGTTCTGGAAAAGCAGGGTGGCCTCAGAAGGTGAAGAGAAACCACCCGGGACCTGCATGCGAGCAATTCTGAGCTCAGACTTGAGAGGCCAAACGTGTATTTTCAATTTGTGATTGCTCAGGAATCTTGCGTTGCATCGCCAAACACACTATCATCATTGGGAAAAGTGCGGGGTGTGTGTGTGTGTGGGAGCCGTATTTGTTAATAGTGACCTAGGGACACTTCCTTGGAGGAGGGGACAAAGTGTGACGTTATTTTTTTTGCCAGACAGTGGGGAAAGGCAGGTGGGGAAAGTGGTGCAAATTCACCTTTCTGGGTCAGCGTCAATCGATTCAAAAACCCTGATTCTAGAGTGTCGACGTTTCACTTTCGGCTTTTCGTATAGACACCCCAACATCCAAACAGAAAATCAAACACGAGAGCCAGCAAGGTGTAGCGGGTAGATTGTCAGATCAGGACCTCAGGAGACCCAGGTTCGAATTGTGCCATGGCACCTCGCCTTCGAAATGTCCTCTCCCCTGGAAGTTCACCTGGCGTCTGTTTTCTTCTAGGTGCCGGTGTGGTGGATAGAGGAGCAGGCTAGGACTCTGGGTGACCCAGGTTCGAATCCCTAGTTCTACCACAGAAGGTCGCTGGGTGACCTTGGGCCCATCACAAACTCTCAGCCTGGCCTACCTTGCAGGGTGGTGGTGGTGAGAAAATGGAGAAGGGGAGAACGAC
>NW_015162075.1:50546-82723 GCF_001447785.1 Gekko japonicus
TGAATGTGCGTGCAAATGCAGACGTGCCCTGAAATCGATATACATAAAGCCAATCTCTGAGGAAAAATGGGGAATAAAGAAATACTTTGGCCCTACGTGCAGGATCCAGTATGGATATCCCTTTTCTTGGCAGGATCCAGCAATGCATTCATAAGGCTCGTCTTCATTGCTGCTGCTTGTCCAGATCTTATGTCAGGCCAGAGTGGAGGGCAGAGGTTATCGTAGACTTGCAGCTAGTTGATGTCGTGTAGAAATCTTGTCAAATGCTGCTGCTGCGCAGTTGAGCATCTAATACCCTTTTCTGGGTTCACACGATAAGGGGATAATATCAGCTGCCCTACCGTCTGCCAAGATTGATGAGAAACTAGCGATAAGGTGGCTTGGAGAATTGTGCTCCTAATTTTGTTGCTAGTGGTGGAAAGCACCATCAAGTCACTGCCTATGGGGTTTTCAAGGAAAGCGTCCGGTTCACTGTTACCTGCCCCTGCATAGCAACCTTGGACTTCCTTGGTGGCTTCTGAGATCTGGGTCAGGGCAATTTTGCTGTGGCGCTGTTGTCATTTTGGAGGCTTCTTTGGAAAAGCCAGAAATGTCTTAAGAACTCCCCCATCCCATCATAATCCCCAAACCATCCAAAAACGACCTTTCTAAGTGTGTTTTCTAGTACCTTAGCTGGATTTGCACGTTGTTTTTTTTTTGGGGGGGGTCTGTTATTTATTTATTTATGCCCCACTTTTTCTCTGTATTGGAGTGCCAAAGTGACTTACAACATGAAGGTTAGCTTCAGAACAACGACCCTGTGAGGGAGGTTAGACTGGAAGACAGTGATTGGCTATGGCAGCGGGCTTCCATGGCAGAGTGGGCATTTGAATCTGGACCTCCCAAATCCTAGAGTGATTCTCTGACCAGTACCCAGCACTGGTGCCACGGAGGAATTGGAGTGCCCCTGGATGATAGAACGGCATGTATGGTTTCAGACTGTAATGGGAGAAAATCACTTTTTTGGGTTACTAAATTTACATGAAAACTGTTGTCCCTGGAAGTGGAGAACTAGAGAAAGATAGAGATACTCTAGAACCCTTGTTCTTGATTTTAGTAGAGCTGGAAGGGATAGCAATGGTCATCTAGTCCAGCCCCTGCACAATGCAGGACATTCACATCTTCACAAGTGACCTTAGCTCTATGCTCAGTGGAGGGTAAAAAACCTCTAGGATCCATGGGCTAATTTGACCTGGAGGAAAATTCCTTCCTGACCCCAACGTGGTGATCAGGATTACCCTGGCCATGTAAGAAAGGTCACGGGACAGAGAAGAGAAGAAGAAGAGATTGTATTTGTACCCCGCCCTTCACTCGGAGTCTCTGAGCACTTTATAATATCCTTCCCTTCCTCTCCCCACAACAGACACCCTGTGAGGTAGGTGGAGCTGAGAGAGCTCTCAGAGAACAGCTCTGAGAGAACTGTGGCTGACCCAAGGTCACCCAGAAGCTGCATGTGGAGGAGTGGGGAATCAAACCCGGTTCTTCCAGATTAGAGTCCGTGCACTTAACCACTACACCAGACTGACTCTCTATACCAAATTTGCTTATCCCTTTGTGCCTTCCTCTCACGATCTGCTTCACAGAATCGGCATTGCTGTCAGATGGCCAACTAGCCTCTGCTTAAAACCTCCGAAGGAGTGGAGCCCACCACCTCCTGGGGAAAGCGTGTTCCACAGAGGAGGTGCTCTGTCACAAAGTTCTTCCTGATGTTTAGCCAAAAACATATGATTTGTTTTTACCCACTAGTTCTGGTCTGACCTTCTGGGTCAACAGAAAACAATAGTATTTAAAATTATCTCCCTCCCCCCCTAGTCTTGACACAATACATTCTACTCCAGCATCTCAGGGCGTAGCTGCCTGTTGCATGGATAGATCCGCTATGAAGCTACACAGCAGGGGGGGAAAGACAGATAAGCATTCACCATTGCTCCCTATTTGGAAACGACAGTCTTGCCAATCCAGAGCTAGTTTGGTGTAGTGGTTAAGAGCACAGACCCTAATCTGGGAGAACCGGGTTTGATTCCCCACTCCTCCACATGTAGCTGCTGGTGTGACGCTGGGTCAGTCACAAGTTCTTTCAGAGCCGTTCTCTCACGAGCAGTTCTCGAAAGAGCTCTCTCAGCCCCACCTGCCTCACAGGGGAGGGAAAGGGAAAAGAGATTGTAAGCCGCTCTGAGACTCCTTTGGGTAGTGAAGGTATAAATCCAATCTCCTCCTCCTCCTTGTCCGCTACTTCCCCCCCCCCCAAATAGTTCTGAGAATTTTAGTGTCTGCAAGTACATGAATTTCTCTAATCCACATATAAAAGACAGGCCGCTATCTGAGGTTCACTTTCCTGCGAGAAAGCCTCCTTGAACACAGTAAGGCTTACTTCAGAGGAGGCACACTGAAGATCACACTGTGTAACGCTCTCAAAAGGGTCCTTGGTTGGGATCAGGACCGTTAAAACAGTTGAAACTGGATTAGACGCAGGCCAGCCGCTGCTGAGATCACTATCTTGCACGACGCAAGCCTTTCTTGGCTTGAGATAAGCAAGTTTTTCTTTAGTGGGTTGTCTTTTGAAGTGTCTTTTTAATGGACCTTTCTTTTATCATTCAGAAATCTGCTGATTATTTTATAAGCCATGTTTTCACGTCCGTCGCAGTAGCTGGCGAGTTTGGAACGGCAGCAGTCGGATTCCTTCGAGCCCAGGGGCTGTGTGTGAAAGCATGGGGGGGGGGAGGGAGAGGCATAAACCAAACAGTTAAATGAATGCATTAAAATATTAGACATGCTTCACTAAAGCGGACTGAAGATCCATGTAGTCCGCAGACTGTCTCTGTCAGCTGCTGGGAAGATGTTTTGGAGGAGGGGGCTGTTACAGGCAGGTTGTGAAGGCAGCAGTCCTCCCTTGCTTCTTTGATCACAGTACCTGGTGTACGGCGGTACACTGCCTCAGACCATGGAGGTTCCATTTAGCTAATATCTATATATCTGATGGCCAAGGTCCCCTCTGCGTGCGGATATCTAAATCCGCACATCTGGGGCACCGAGGGGGCAAAGAGATTTTCCTGCATGCTTGGGGCACTCCCCAGGTGTGCAGAAAAATCTGAAATGTAGAAAAAACTATAGGGGGGGATACTTAAATCCCCCCAGAAGTAAAAGAGTGTTCTCTGCGCATGCACAGAGAATGCACTGGGAACTGTGCCTTCCCGCTGTTGCCGGAGGGGGTGGGTGGGAGAGAAGGCTTGGTGGCCCGGCAGCTAGTAGCCGCATGGGCCTCGCTGTTGGTGCCAGGGGGCAGGGGAGAAGGCTCAACGTGGAGTTCGTCCTCCCCCGTGAGTATTGCGGGTCTCTGCTTCTTGTTATTCACTAATTCCTCTTTCAAATCCCCCTTTAAAGCCAAGAATCCCATAGGATGCACTCTTGAAGTTGCCTTGTACTGAGTCGAGCAGCTGGTCTGTCCAGGCCAGTATTGCCTACTCTGCAACTCTGAGTCGCAGTCTTTCACATTACCAGCTGCCTGGCCCTTTCGAACTGGAGATGCCGGGGATTGAACCTGGGACCTTCTGCATGCCAAGCAGACCTTCTGCTGCTGAGCCACACACCCCTCCCCCATATTCTCTGTCACCAAATTCCATGCATTGCAGTGAAAGAGTATTATTTGTTTGATTTATATCCCCCCCTCCCCACAAGCTGGCCGGTCCGGGCGGCTCACATCAATCTCAATAGAATGCGATTAAAAACATCTCTAAAATAACGATTTATGACAGAATAGAATAATAAAATACCGTGTAAACAGATTGAATCAGATGTCGATTTCAGTGTCATCAGATGTCATCGGATTAGTTAAGATGCAACAGTGGGTACCTCGATGTCTGTTTGGATCCAGGCCACTGGTGGGGGATTGGCTGCGGGGGACGACGATGGCGTGTGCCACCTCAGCCAAAACCCCTGTGGAAGAGCTCAAAAGGGAATTAGATAAGCATATGGAGCAGAGGTCCATCAGTGGCTATTAGCCACAAGGTATAGATAGGGGCTCTGGGGCAAGTGATGCTCTGTCATCTTGGTGCTTGGGGGGGGGGCAACAGTGGGAGGGCTTCTAATGTCCTGGCCCCACTGGTGGGCCTCCTGATGGCACCTGGTATTTCTGGCCACTGTGTGACACAGAGTGTTGGACTGGATGGGCCATTGGCCTGATCCAACATTGGTGTCTCTTATGTTCTTATGTTCCGTCTTGCAGGCCCTGCAAAACTGCCCTGATCCAAAAAGTCAGCAGAATCTCAATGTTTTGTTATTAGGCTCCCGACCTCTTCTGGGGCAGCATTTTCTGGGTTCGGTTGTTTTTGGATGAGAGATGGCGGGTTCATTTTCATTATTTAAGTGTGTCCATGTAGAGCAGGGGTGTCAAACATAAGGCCTGGGGGCCGAAACCGGCCCATCCAGGTCTCTTATGCAGCCCTTGAGCAACTAGTGCAAGGGAGGGAACAGGAGACTGCTTGGGGGGGGGGGAATGGGCGGAGCCAGTCGGATTGTGGTTTCAGCATGGCGGAACAACTTCCTCTGTAGCAGTCAAGCGGCGTGGGAGCCTCTGCCCAGTGCTGCACCGCTGGCTCTCCAGTCCACCCGTATGGGCTTTCCTTTGCACCCCCCTCCCAGCCTTGCAGTGAGGAAGCAACAACTCAGACCTTACCAGCTGCCCTCCGGTACCAGGCAGTATGCTTTATGGCACACATGGCCTGGCCTGACAAAGTGATGTTAATGTCAGATCTGGCTCTCGTAACAAATGAGTTTGACACCTCTGATGTCGAAAGCAGTTGGAGACAGATGTTCTAGTAGGGGCAGTTTCAGAAGGTGGCCAGCCCTGTCGGTCTGCAGTGGAAGGGTTAGATTTGAGTCCAGATAGGGTTGCCAGCCCCCCCCCCCAGGGGCCACTGGCAGGGGATGAGACCACGTAGGGGTTGCCAGCTCCAATTTGGCAAACCCGTGGAGGTTTGGAGATGGAGCCTGGGGAGGAGAGGAACCTCCGTGGGGCACAATGCCAGAGAATCCACCCTCTGAAGCATCCCTTTTCTCCAGGGGAATGCATCTCTGTTGTCTGGAGATGAGCTGTAATTCCGGGGGGTCCCCAGGTCCCACCTGGAGGTTGGAATCCCTATTAAGAGACCAACAAGCGTCTCAGGGAATAGCCTTTTGAGAGTAAAAGCTACTGTGTCTGACAAAGGGACGCCCAAAAGCTTACATCCTGGAACTTTAATTGGTCTCTAAGGTGTTACCTTAGAGAGCCAGTTTGGTGTAGTGGTTAAGTGCGCGGACTCTAATCTGGGAGAACCAGGTTTGGTTCCCCACTCTTCCACTTGCAACTGCTGGATGACCTTGGGCAAGCCGTAGTTCTGATAAGAGCTGTTCTTGAAAAAGAGCAGTTCTCGAAAGAGCTCTCTCAGCCCCACCTACCTCACAGGGTGTCTGTTGTGGGGAGGGGAAGGGAAAGGAGTTTGTCAGCCGCTCTGAGATTCCTTTGGGTAGTGAAGGGCAGGGTATAAATCCAAGCTCTTTTTCTTCTCTTCTTCTACTGAGCTCAAATCCAGTGGTTCTAATAGAACAGCATACCTGCTATCCAGAGGGATCTCTCTCCACGACTAGGGATTGTACCCTAAACTGCTCCAGGCGACCGAGGTCTCCCTGTTCGCTAACTTGCTCTTGAAACCTTTCCTTGATCTACAAGGTACAATATATTATTAATGGGAGGGGTTCCATCCCCGTGAGGGATATGAAGCAGGCTTCCTGTAGATTTTTGTGTTTGCCGAGGGATCTCAATTCATGCTTGGTAAAAACAGGTTGCTAGGCCAGACTTGTTAGGTCTTGGGAGCTAAGCAGGGTCGGCCCTGGCTAGTATTTGGATGGGAGACCACCGAGGAAAACCAGGGTCGTTATGTGGAGGCAAGCAATGGCAAACCACCTCTGAACGCCTCTTGCCTTGGAAACTCATCCAGGTCACCATAAGTCAGCTGTGACCTGAGGGCGAAAAAAAGAAAAAAAAAGAAACAGCTAGTACTTTCCAATGCGTTGCCTTCAACCAGACAGTCATGGGATAATTAATTTGTTTTTTTAAGAGGTCCATCCTCCCTCCCTCCCTCCCTCCCTTTGCCGGTTTGGTGTAGTGGATAAGAGTGGCTGACTCTAATCTGGGAAAACCGGGTTTGATCCCCCACTCCTCCACATGCAGCTGCAGGCAGGACCTTGGGTCAGTCACAAGTTCTCTCAGAGGTGTTCTCTCACGGGCAGTTCTTGAAAGAGCTCTCTCAGCCGCAACTACCTCACAGGGGGTGCGTTTAGATGGGGCGTTTCAGCCGGCATAAACTGTACCGGTTGGAACCGGTGCAGTTTATGCCGGCTGAAACACGATCACACTCACCTCCTGACTGCACAGCACATCGCAATACGCCCGTCCACACACCGGGCGTCGGCGGTTTGTTTGTTTTCCCCAACTTAGTTTGTGCATGCGCATAGGCAGCCATCCACAGAATGGCGATCTTCACGCATGCGCAAAACACCCCGTCTTACATTTAAAGTTTAAAGGTAAGGACTTACCTTTAAAGTTTAAAGAGCAAAGTGGCCTCCCTGAGGTCCTGGACTCCTCTAAAAGTTAAACTAAGGACCTTTTCTTTCTTTTTTAAAAAAACAAACGCCGGGGCAAAGCTTCGCCCAAGCGCATATCGCTGACCTAAAAAAAAAAATGGCGGGCAAAAATTGGAAGCCTTGGGCTTCTGAACGGAAGTGGCTGTACAACGTTGGAGAGCGATCAGACGGGGGGTAAAGCGATTACAACCGTTGCACTCAGGATACCACTACTTGGGGACCTAGTGGCAGAATACAACGGTTTAAAGCTCTTTGCAACGGTTAGGGACGGAAGGCAGATGTTCGCCGTGTGAACGCCGGTAAGTACCCCGCTTCCAACCGGCACTTATACCGTTGCAAATGCCCCGTCTGAACGCACCCAGGGGGTCTATCGTGGGGAGAGGAAGGGAGGGTAATTGTAAGCCACTCTGAGACTCCTTCGGGTAGTGGAGGGAGGGGTATAAATGCAGCCTCCTCCTCCTCTTCCCTTCTGCCTGCCTGCCTATTGCTCCCTTCCTCAGTCCCTGGGCATTTGCTCTTGTGTTTGTATGATTTGGGGCTGTTGGCAACTTTAGTGCTCTCTGTGTGCTTTGCTGAATCATTTGGGGAAGACTGTAACAGGCTTGGGGATGATCAACGCTCCCTCCGGAGCAGGTGCGTACGCATGCTTCGTGTGCAAGGATGTGTGGGCTCGTCTGTACCGCTGACTCCCAAGTTAATAGGGAGATTACCGTACGGTGTCCCCAGCTTGAGGCAATTTAATTGCGGTTTTTGCAAAGGGCATATGTGGAAGCGATCGGCCTTGGCTGGAGCCCAGTTCTTGCATTATTTTAGTAACATGGGGATGCTACCGGTAACATATGGAGCGAGGAAATTACATCAAGATGATGGGGGGGGGGCGTAATTAGGGAAACTGGTATTCCCTAAAGTAACTTGGATGTGAGTTATTTAAGGATTTTTGGGTGGACTAAGAGGACACTAAGTAAAAAAAATAAATAAGGTCAGGGGCTTTTGACGAAGCCATCGGAATGCATTCGTGCCAGGGGTTTTTATAGCCCGTAAAATGGCTGAGAGCATCAGCCAGTGCTTCCTCTACGCTGTGGAGTCTCGTGAGCAAAAATCCTACTTTGTGAGTGACCAGCATTAAAGTTGTGAGCGAGCGATTTGGCTGCTGCCTAAATTAGTTTGCTCTGGAGCCCTCCTTCCTGAGTGAAGACAAAAATCTGTGCGCTGGAGGCTAAAAAACTGTGAACTAGCTCACACTCACTCAGCTTAGAGGGAACACTGGTACCAGCAGTGAACAGTGAGTGGTCTTTCTGGCTTGAAAGGTATTCGCTTCTTTGTCATGTAAACCAGTCTCTGGCCCCGTGTCCAGGCTTTTTGCATTCTGCACTCAGTAGGGTTGACCGGTCTTTCCCGGCCCCCAATGGGGTGGATGATGGAGGGTCGGGGTTGCCAGATCCAGGTTGGGAAACTCCTAGAGATTTGTGGATGGAGCCTGGGGGGAGGACAAGGACCTCAGTGTGGGGTATAATGCCGTAGAGTCCACCCTACAAAGTGTTGGATTCTCTGGACCTGGTACTGCCAGGGAGCCACGGGAAAATAGCGGAGTGCTCAAAGGCTTTAACGCAGCAGAGCTTGGGGCCTTGGTGTGGCAAGAGACTTACAAAGTCACACGGAGTCAGCCCTCAGTTCTAAAACTAATCAGTCACTTTTATGAAATGAAATACATGCTTGAGAGTGCAGGTGAGAGATAGGTGTATTACCTATTCTAGCTAACTAGATGGCGTTGGATGCTGGATGCATGTCCAGCCTCCCTGGCTATCCATGTGGGAGATCTAGAGAGAACTGGGTTGTGGGATGATTGTCAGTGAAAGGCCCCTTGTTACTCAGAGGAATCAGACTGTGTGTCCAGTGGGGAGAAGGGAAGAAGAAGAAGAAGAAGTTTTGATTTTTAGCCCGCCCTTCACTACCCAAAGGAGTCTCAGAGAGGCTTACAAACTCCTTTCCCTTCCCCTCCCCACAACAGGCACCCTGTGAGGTAGGTGGGGCTGAGAGAGCTCTCTCTCGAGAACAGCCCTTGAGCGAACAGCTCTGAGAGAACTTGTGACTGCCCCAGGGTCACACCAGCAGCTGCATGTGGAGGCGTGGGGAATCAAACCCGGTTCTCCCAGATTAGAGTCCACGCTCCTAACCGCTACACCAAACTGGCTCTTCGAAGGGCTCCAAAAAAATTTGTTCAGATCCCCTTTGCAGGCACCGGGGTCATGTCACTGTTTCTTTAATTTTGCATCTATATAACCGGTTCTGTTATGACACATTTCAAAATTAAGGACAAGTTGGAAGATGGCACAGAAACGCCAGGTGCATGACAAGTATCGTATTGGAATGTAGTGTCCTTGGAATGTATAGACTTAAAGTTGCTTTCTGTGGTTGTGGTTCACTGTTTCCTTTCTAACCATCTGTTTGTCTGTATGTCTCCATTTTTTATCTTACCCTTCCTCCCAGGAGCTGAGCATTGAGAGTCTTGTTCTCCCTTTTGTTTTCTCCTCACGACAACAACCATCTTGTGAGGTGGGTTTGTCTGGGAGAGGATCACAGGCCGAGGTCACCCAGCAAGCTTCCAGGGGGATATATTTCTTTCTGGAATAAATAAGGAACAGTTCCTTGAAATAAGGAGTAGGGAGCGGGGTGGATAAAAAGCAATCGTTTTTTAAAAAAATAATTTAAAAAATAAGATTTTTTTAAAAAAATTTAAATTGAATTTTTTGAATAAAATGCTTTCTGAGGAGAGGAAAAAAAATCTATCTAAAGATAGTTTTCTGTTTAAGATGTGTGATAGTCCGAAGGTTATTCATCATGAAATAAGGACTCATGGCGTTTCTGTGCCGTCTTCCAACTTGTCCTTAATTTTGAAATGTGTCATAACAGAACAGGTTATATAGATGCAAAATTAAAGAAACAGTGACATGACGCCTGTGCCTGCAAAGGGGATCCAAACACATTTTTTTGGAGCCCTTTGAAGAGCCAGTTTGGTGTAACGGTTAGGAGCATGGACTCAAATCTGGGAGAACCGGGTTTGATTTCCCCACTCCCCCACATGCAGCTGCTGGTGTGATCTTGGGTCAGTCACAAGTTATTTCAGAGCTGTTCTCTCAAGAGCAGTTATCGAAAGAGCTCTCTGAGCCCCACCTGCCTCACAGGGTGTCTGTTGTGGGGAGGGGAAAGGAAAGGAGATTGTAAGCCGAGACTCCTTCGGGTAGGGAAGGGTGGATTATAAATCCAATCTCCTCCTCCTCCTCCTCTTCTCCTCCTCCTCCTCCTCCTCCCCCTCCAACCCTGCCAACGCAGGAATTACAGCTGTAATATCTGATACTTTAAAACCTCCAACAGTGAAGAATCCATCACTTCACAAGGGAGACTGTTCCAATGTTGAGCATACCTCACCATCAGGAAGTTCTTCCTCCGGTTTAGATGAAACCTCCTTTGCTGTAGTTTGTATTCCATTGGTCTGAGGTTTGAGGCCAGTTGTCCAACACAACTGCAAATATGTCCATATGGTGTCCCTTTAGGTATTGGAAATTGGCAATCATATTGCCTCACAACTCCCTCCCCCCCGATGACGCATATTGGTTCTTTGGTTCTGGCATTGTTTATGTGTTTTTATGGAATTATTTCAGAATTGTAAATGTTTTGAAGTGTTCAAATGTTATAAGGTTTCCATGTGCTCTGCCTTGGGGATCCTGATTGGGTGGAAAGGAGGCATAAAAATGTTTTAAATACATAAGCAGCAACACCTCTTTGAGTGAACAGAAAACTCTGGACTATGGCTAGGAAGGCACTTTCCATATTTCCCTCTAAGAGTCCAACGTGGCTCCTGATCATGGCGCCATGAGCCACGCTGACATGACAAACCAATGGTTGGATAATCCAAGGAACGTTACTAGAAGAAGAGAAGAAGAGATTGGATTTATACCATATTATTGGAAGGTTTTATTGTGATTTTAAATGTTTTATTTATTATATACTGTATTGTATTTTGCACTTGGCTTTGCTGCATGTGAGCCGCCCTGAGCCTTTGGGAGGGCGGGATATAAATCAAACTAATAAATAAATAAATAAATAAATAAAATGTTGTGAGAAAGGGAGAAAAGGACTTCTTTCCCATGCCCTTCCCTTCCCCTCCCCACAACAGACACCCTGTGAGGAAGGTGGGGCTGAGAGAGAGAGAGACTGCTTTTTGAAGAACAGCTCGGACAGAACTATGGCTTGCCCAAGGTCATCCAGCAGCTGCGAGTGGAGGAGCGGGGAATCAAACCCGGTTTTCTCAGATTAGAGTCCGTGCACTTAACCACTACACCAAGCCACCACTAGGAGCTGTGTAGCTGAGGATTTGTTGATTGGTGTTCAAAATGCGTTTCCGACCTGCCTATCTTTCTCAGCAGGCTTTGAAAAGCAAGTTGGAGCATCTGCTCTTGGTGAAGGTATCAGACGCCATAAAGAACTCTGGGGTTTTTTTGCAGCTGAAGGGGGAAGCAAAAGAAAACAGGGCCGGGAAGCTGAAAGCAGAGCGAAATAAAAGTGAGAAATGGTTTTTGAACAGTGAAAGTGACTCATCCGTGGAGCAGACAGTGGAGGGAAGGGGTTGTTTCTCTGTCTCTCTGCCTTCTGGAAAGGGAAGAGCCAGGCAGGCCTCTGTCGTTTTCTGTTCTGCAATCCTGCCGTGCGAGTGTGGAATTGGGATGCAAAATTCAGGATTCTGAAAGTGCCCGGTTTCCTAAAAAAAAAAAAAAAGACGAGCAAGTTACTATCCCTTAGGACTACAGAAACGGTTTCTAAGAGTACAGAAACAGGTTACACCAGTTTGGTGTCGTGGTTAGGAGTGTGGACTCTAATCTGGTAGAACTGAGTTTGATTCCCCACTCCTCCATATGCAGATGCCGGTGTGACCTTGAGTCAGTCACAAGTTATTTTAGAGCTGTTCTCTCACGAGCCGTTCTCGAAAGAGCTCTCTCAGCCCCACCTACCTCACAGGGCGTCTGTTGTGGGGAGGGGAAGAGGAACGAGATGGTAAACTGCTTTGGGTAGCGAAGGGCGGGGTATAAATCCAATCTCCTCCTCCTCCTCCTCTTCTTCGACATTTGGGGGTGGAACCTGAGGAGGGCAGGGTGGGGAGAGGAACCTTGGCAGGGTACAGTGCCCCAGGGTCCACCCTCCAAAGCAGCCATTTCCTCCAGGGGAATAGATTTAGGCAATCTGGAGATCAGTTGTAATTACAGGAGGTCTCCAGGCCAAACCTGGAGTTTCAACAAGCACACAGGGAACACGGCGAAGTTAGATAAACACAGAAAACACCGTGTTGAAATAACAAACACAATATTCACATGCACTTGTAGCTAAATATATTTGCTTTTTATACACAACATCAACTCTAGTGTATTGTAAACACTCTCAGACGACCACTTCACATTTCTAACACTTTCAAACTAAGTTATATAATATGAACAGTCCAACTGTCTTCTTCCTGATGGAGGATAGATACCAATGTACAGTTATTTGTACCGAACAGTACAGCAACCTATTGTACATTTCCCAAGTGATGATCCATCAGGTAGAGCTAGCAGGCAGCTTGTATTTCTCACAGTGATGATTCAGCTTAGCAAGCAAGCCTAGTAGATGTATTGCCCCATGAGGTGATTCAGCTAGCAAGCAGGCCTAGCAACACGCCTCCCGGGCACAGTTATTTGCACCGAACAATGCAGCAACCTATTGTACATTTCCCAAGTGATGATCCATCAGGTAAAGCTAGCAGGCAGCTAGCTGAATCACTTCATGGGAAAAGACATCTTGCTTGCTAAGCTGAATCATCACAGTGAGAAATACAAGCCGCCTGCTAGCTTTACCTGATGGATCATCACTTGGGAAATGTACAATAGGTTGCTGCATTGTTCGGTGCAAATAACTGTACATTGGTATTTATCCTCCATCAGGAAGAAGACAGTTGGACCCTTCATGTTATATAACTTAGTTTGAAAGTGTTTGAAATGTGATGTTGTCGTTTGAGAGTGTTTACAATACACTAGAGTTGATGTTGTGTATAAAAAGCAAATGTATTTAGCTATAAGTGCATGTGAATATTGTGTTTATTATTTCAACACGGTGTTTTCTGTGTTTATCGCACCTGGAGTTTGGCAACCCTAGTTCCAGAGAGAGAGAGGGAGATATTTGTGTGTGTGTGTTTCCAGTGCGTGATAATTTAAAATAAAGAGAGATCACGTGCAAAAGGTTTCCAGCACGCGGCAGCCCTTCATCTCGCCCTCTGCCCACGGCTGGCAGAAAAACATGTTATGAAAAATATGCTAATTCGCTTTAATGCACGCACGGCTGAGAAGCCAGCTCTCCTGAGGCATTGGAGTTGTACTGTGTCCCTTTAAACTTCCCACAATAGCCTGCCTTTCTTATTGAGGCTCGAGGCGGATTACACCATTACAAACAATGCAGTGAACCAGTCTAATGAATACAGTCAACTGATTGTGAGATTAAACTGGATTACATAGACGGGTGAATAAAGCACTAAAACGGCGTTGATGTGTACAACGGAACAGTAGAATACAGTCCAGTGGTACCTTTAAGACCAACAAAGTTTTATTTTGGGTATTAGCATTGGGTATTAGCATTGTCCATGCACACAAAAGCTTATGCCCAGAATAAGACTTTATTTATTTATTTTATTTATCTTCTGATTTATATCCCGCCCTCCCCGCCTACGCAGGCTCAGGGCGGCTTACAAAAAGTGAACACATAATTAACCATAGAACAAACAATTTACTGTAAGACATCTAAAAAACAGTTCATTAAAACGATATAGTATTAAAGTGCTAGCAGTGTTGCTATTTGGTATCAAAAAGATGGCGTTACCACATGGGTGCAATCCGTAATGTATCTGAATGCTCAGCTCACTGGTCTTCTCAATATATCGGCAAGCGCAGGCTGTCAGGCGCAAACCAGGAACCAGACTCTATGAATTTCAGTTGTTAGTGATAGTGGCGGCGGCTCCTACTCGAAAGCCTGGTGGAAGAGCTCCATTTTGCAGGCCCCGCGGAACTGCAGAAGGTCCCGTAGGGCCATGAACTCTTCCGGGAGCTCATTCCATTAATATGGAGCCACCACCGAAAAAGCCCTGGCCCTGGTTGCAGCCAGCCTGGCATCCCTGGGGCCTGGGAGGGCCAATCGATTTTGTGACTCTGACTGTAGTGCTCTCTGGGGTATATATGTCAGTCTTTTTTTTGTTGTTGTTAAACTCTCTTAAAAAAGAGAGAATTTTATTGCTTTTAATTTGAGAAAGAGGGAGGGTATATAGCTGGAGTAAGAAAAGGGCGAGTGGTATTAGTATTATTAATCTTTTGTTAGTAATAATCCAATCTTCTTTGGCTTCTCCCGTGAGATGATCGATCGTCTTTCATCGTATCTTGTAGAGAATAAAAGTGTTAATTTATTAGTAGTGTCCCTTTGGTTTATTGTTAATAAAGTCTTTTCATGCACTTCACGAACCAATCCTCATTTTCTGGGCATCCTTCCTTTCACATCTCTCAAATTGTAAGATGGACCTTCTCCTGCTCCTTCTTCTTCCGGCTTTTTGTCCTCCCTCTCCGAGCCACTGTCCTCTTCGCTTCCAACCGTCTCCCACTTGGCAAGTGCTGCTTCGTCTGAACTGGCGTGTCTCTTCATGAAGTCTTGAGCTTTGAAGATGGAGTTAATCTTCTCTCTTTTATCTTTGAACTTGAAAAGAAGTCCTTCGGGAATCAACCACCTGTAGCTAATTTGATGGTTTTGCAAGAATAGGGTCAGTCCTTTGGGGTATATATGTCAGTCTTAAAGGCGCCACTGGACTTTCAAACTTTATCCTGCTGCTTCGGGTCAACACGGCTCCCCACGTAAAACAGAACAGCATCATTCATACGACAAACAATGTGGTGAAGCTGGGTGTCAAAATGAGAGAACGAAGCAATAAAACCGATCTGCACATATAAATGAGCAAAACAGTGACAAAGGCCAGTTCATGTAGGGGAGTTGGCACCCGTTCACCAATCTGAACCATGTGGCTTGCCAGCTTCCAGGCGAGGCCTGGAAATTCCCTGGAATTACAACTGATCTCCAGGTAAAAGAGATCAGCTCCCCAGGAGAAAATAGCCACTTCAGAGGGTAGAATCTATGGCGTTACATCTCACCGAGGACCCTCTCCTCCCCAAACCTCACCCTCTCCAGGGTCTGCACCCATATCTCCAGGAACACCTAGGCTTGCCAACCTCCAGGTGGGAGCCAAAATGAGAGATCACAGGAAGAGGTGGAACTCCAAAAACAGCATTCGTGATAAAAATAACGAAGAGTCAATAAAGATAACTTGCAAAAACATTTACTGAAGTATTTCTGTAGTCCTGTAAGGAATGTCCTTCTGTCATCGCTCGCATGCTAACGGATACTGGCGCAATGTGAACACATTGTGAAGACATTGGGTCCTGTTATTAGTCAACATGGAACGATTCCAGCAAGAGTTGATAAGTAGCATTTGATAAGAATTGGGATGGCTACACGCTCAGATAAAGTATATATTGCGAAACGAATGTTCGCATTGCGCAGTATTCGTTCGCGTGGGAGCGATGACCGAAGGATATTCCTTACAGAACTACAGAAATGCTTCAGTAAATGTTTTTGCAACTTCTCTTTATCGACTCTTCGTTATTTTTTTTATCACGGATGTTGTTTTTGGAGTTCCACGTCCAGGTGCGGACTGGAGATCTCCCAGAACAAAACATATTATTAATATATTTAGAACATTGATTCCACTTCTGGGAGAACCGGGTTTGATTCCCCACTCCTCCGCATGCAGCTGCTGGATGACCTTGGGCAAGCCATAGTTCTTTCAGAGCTGTTCTGTCAAGAGCAGTTCTCAAAAGAGCTCTCTCAGCCCCATCTACCTCACAGGGTGTCCGTTGTGGGGAGGGGAAGGGAGATTGTGAGACTTCTCTGAGACTTCGAGTGAAGGGCATGGTGTTATACCTTATTAAGCCCTCCCTATACTCCACTGCCCCAGTCTCCATCCTCAAATCTCCAGGTATTTCTGAACTTGGAGTAGGGAGCGGTGGCGCAGGCAGTTAAATGCCTGCTATAACAACAATGAACAGCCATTACGCCTGTTCGAGACCCACCGTGGCCGGGGTGAGCTCCCGGCCCTAGTCCCAGCTCCCGTCCACCCAGCGGTTCGAAAGCATGTAAAATGCAAGTAGATAAAATGGGTACCTGCCCTTAAGTGGCAGGGGGCACCCCTCCTCCTTACGAGCACGTGTAGCAGGAGCGGTGACGGCGACAGTGGAATAACCCTGGCGACCCAGCGTGCAGGTGCAGCGGAGGTGGGACGGAGGCGGAGTCGTGGTGCGTGGTGGCATGGAGACGCGGTGCATTGGAGCCGGCGGGATGGAGCCAGAGCTGCGACTGGTGCATTGCCAAGCACCGGATGAAGCCCACCGGAAGGAGCCGCGGATTAAGATCTGTTCCGGGCGCCAGGAGGTGAAGCACCGGAGAGCCCGCCAGGAACTAATACAACAACTGAGCCAGGAACTGAACAACAACTGAGCCCGCTGCCTGGGTGCTGGTAGGGCATCATCCCCCCATACAAAAATGTGGCCCTAGTTAGGGATAAAGTTGTATGTAAACCGCTCAGAGACCCCTCGGGGTCAGAGCGGTATATAAGCCGAAAATTAAATAAATAAAAATAATAAATAAAAAAACCCTTAGGACTTTCCCAACCTCGAGTTGACCACCCTACCTATGGGACAGCAGCATGCTGTTCTGAATTTTCCTGAGTGCACTATTCCCAGAATTTATCCATTGTCCCAGACAGCCATAAAGAGCTCATCCCTCTGATTAATAAATGCCTTCCTGAAGGAGTGATTTTTGTGGCTCAAGTGGTTAAGACGCTGAACTGCAGGCTGTGGAAGGTCAGTAGTTCAGCAGCTCGAGACCCGGGTGCCGCAAGACGGGGTGAGCTCCCGTCTCTAGTTCCAGCTCCTGCCAACCTAGCAGTTCGAAAGCAAGAAAGTGCAAGTAGATAAATAGGTACCACTTCGGTGGGAAGGTAGTGTTCCGTGCACCTTGGTGTTTAGTCATGCCGGCCACATGACCACGGAAACGTCTTCGGACAGCGCTGGCTCTTCGGCTTTGAAACGGAGATGAGCACCGCAACCCTAGAGTCGGACTCGACTGGCTTTCGAGCAAGGAAACCGTTACCTTTTACCTTTTTTAAACATCCCATCAGATTTCTGAAAGCCAGGTCATTGTTAGGAGGATGTAATGGCTGCCTGTTCCATTTCCCACTTCTCTTAGGTAGGTCTTGTGCAGTGGAGAAGGGGACTCTTGTCCCTGTAGTAGTTGTGGAATTTAAGCCATCACACCCTGTCCTAGCAGTAGTGGCTGGGGAGCCACTTGGGATCCTCCTGATTTTGTTTGTTGTGCCTTGTGTGCTGTAGTTTGGTGCAGTGGTTAGGAGCGTGGACTCTGATCTAGAGAACAGGGTCTGATTTCCCCACTCCTCCACATGAAGCCATCTGGGTGACCTTGGGTCAGTCACAAGTTCTCTCAGAGCGGCTCTCTCAAGAGCAGTCCTCGAAAGAGCTCTCTCAGCCCCACATAATCTCACAGGGTTTCTGTTGTGGGGTGAGGAAGGGAAGGAGATTGCAAGCCGCTCTGAGACTCCAAGTGAAGGGTGGGGTATAAATCCAAACTCCCCCCCCCCCATTTGCCTGCTTGTGAGAGGAGAACTCCAGGTAATATTTACCTGACCAATAGGCTGTGGCCAAATTGAGAGGTAAATTATCCTGGGGAGGAAAAGTTCCTGGTTGTTCCTAGAACTATCCTTGTCACTTCAGGGTAGCTCTAGGAATCTCCGGGAACTCTGTGGTCAGATCTTCCTGTAAACAGGCAAGATTATATTTTTCTTCTTAATTTTTCTCCCAGAACACTGCCCCCTACTTCATCGCTCCCTGGCCAACCCTACATGTGGCAGTTTAATAAGCTGCTAGAATGGGAAAGATAAGATAAAAAGATGAATACCATCTTTCTCATTTCCACCTCCTTTTTCCCGTTAGGAGCAGGTCTGGGGTGTGTGTGTGTGTTTGGCCAGGGCAGAGTGAGTATCCATGAGGGGAACAAGACAGTCTGTGTCTGGCGCATGGGGGGTGGGAGGGGCTTCAGCGCCACGTCGGAGCCCTAATGGAACGTCGCCCCTGCTTCTCTCTGCAGCTGCCCTTGCGCAGGGATACTGCATTAGCCAAGGCCCTCCTGGCTCTTTGGGTATCTGGTTCGCTTTTTAAAATTATCGGTGCTAATACTTCGTGATGCACGAATAAATATTTGGCAGTCGACTTGGTAAAAATAATGAAGTCCTGGCAATCTGAGATCTCACCGCACGCTTTCTGCTATTAAATCTCAGCTACAAGCTGGGGCCGCCGTCAGAGAAATGCCACCGCCATGCTTGTGGGTCAGAGCAGACATTCTGAAAGGATCTCCTAGGTCCTTTCCGCACTTGTATCTCATCCTGGTTTTATCAGAGTTCAACTCGTGACAGAATATCACGATATGCAGATGACACCCAGCTCTATTTATTTATTATTTATTTCATTCGATTTCTTATCCCGCTCACCCCCCCTACATTACACTTGCTGTATGCTTATTTGATCATTATATACTTGCTTATTTGCTTGTAAGTTGTTTTGCCAAGTGGTGTTGTTTTTTTTGACCCTTTCTTCTGTAGCAGATCTTTCTTGCGAGGGGAGAGTCCCGGCGGCGGTCCTTCTTCGGCGCTGGTCTTTGCACTTCCGTCCTTCCGGCAGACGTAACTCTCCAGGCCCGGACCACTTCGCGCCTCTGCGCATGCTCGCAGCGGCCTCTGTCCAAGTCAGGCTCTGGCCTGCCGCGTCGCTCCGCCTCTGCACCTCGTTGGTCCGGCCTCCTTTTTGCCCGTCGCTTTGCCAGCAACCATTTTTCCTCCTCCGCCATTGCACATCGTTCCTCCGCTCTCCGCTCGTCTGCCGTCGCCGCTTCACCGGAGGTGGGTGCCCCCCTGCTCTAGTAGCAGGTCCCCATTTTATCTATTCGCCCTTTAACGGGCTTTCGAACCGCTGGGTGGACGGGATGTTGGGGGGCCAATCGGACTCCGACCCAGAAGATCTGCACCGGGCTTTACAGGCTGTGGCTGGGTGGCTCAGGCTGAGCAGGCTGAAATTAAACCCGGCGAAGACGGAGGTCCTGTGCTTGATTCGGACCGGACCCGGGGTTAGGGCTCCCGCTCCCGACCTTCGATGGGGCACCTTTGGTGCCAGCTTCGGAGGTTAGGAGTTTGGGCGTGCTCCTGGACCCCACCTTAACGATGGAGGCCCAGGTGGCGACCACTGCCAGATCGGCCTTTTGTCATCTCCGGCTGGTATGGCAGTTGGTTCCTTTCCTCGACCGCGATGACCTAGCTACAGTGATCCATGCGACGGTCACCTTGAGGTTAGACTACTGTAACGCTCTCTACATGGGGCTGCCTCTGTCGCAAATCTGGAAGCTGCAGCTGGTGCAGAATGCTGCGGCCAGGTTGTTGGTGGGCACCCTTAGGTGGGAGCACACCCGGCCTGTACTGAAAGCGCTGCACTGGCTGCCTATAGCATACCGGATTCACTTCAAAGTGCTGGTGCTCACCTTTAAAGCCCTACATGGCCAGGGTCCGACATACCTGAGGGACCGCATTTCCCCATATATTCCCCAAAGAGCACTTCGGTCGGGGTCACAACACCGGTCGGGGTCACAACACCCCAAGGAGGCCAGACTTGCCGCAACAAGGACAAGGACCAGGTCCTTTTCTGTGGCGGCTCCTATCTGGTGGAATGAGCTCCCGGGGGAGATCAGGGTCCTGCGGGACCTTGCGGAGTTCCGCAGGGCCTGTAAGATGGAGCTCTTCCGCCAGGCTTTTGAGTAGGAGCTGCCACTGCCACTACCACCACCGCTCTACCACAGAGCGATACTGCCGGAGGGCCGGGTAATATCTGTTTGTGGTCCTGTTATACAAAATGTTAGGAGTCTTCTATTGTGTATCTGATGGAACTGAATTTTAATTGTTCTTAGCTGTTATATATTATATGCACTTTTGTGCCTTATGTAAGCCGCCCTGAGCCCATTCGCTGGGAGGGCGGGGCATAAAAATAATAAAATAAATAAATAAATAAATTAAATATCTTGCATTTATCCCTGGTTATAACAGCATCCATTTATCCGGGCACACGTGTGGGGGGTGACCTAAGTGTAATGTAGAAACAAAAAATACCCCGAGATAATTACAGGAAGGAGGAGGAGGAGATGATGATGATGATGATTGGATTTATACCCCGCCCTTCACTTGGAGTCTCAGAGTGGCTTACAAGCTCCTTTCCCTTCCCCTCCCCACAACAGACACCCTGTGAGGTGGGTGGGGCTGAGAGAGCTCTGACAGAAACTGCTCTTGAGAGAACAGCTCTGAAAGAACAGTGACTTGCCCAAGGTCACCCAGCAGCTGCAAGTGGAGGAGTGGGGAATCAAACCTGGTTCTCTCCGATTAGAGTCTGCGCACTTAACCACTACACCAAACTTGTGCATCCAAAGCAAAAGGGCATGTTAACTGGACTCTCTGGAGGGAAGCAGGGTGGGAGGAAGAATATAGAGAGGGAAAAAGAAAGAAAAAGAACAAAAGAGAGAGAGAGAGAGAGAGAGAAGCAGGGAGAGAGGAAGAAGGGAGAGAAGGAGAAAGAAAGAAAAAGAAAGAAGAAAGGGTGGGATGGAGGGAAGGAGGAAGGACAGAAGAAGAAAAGAGGGAGACCAGGAGAAAGAAGAGAGGGAGGGAGGGAAGGAGGGCAGAAGAAAGGGAGAGGGAAGGAGATGAACTTTATAGTGAAGAAGGACAGGCAGAGTAATGCCCAGGAAGAAGAATGCCAAGGTTCAGACCAGTCGTGCAAAAAAACTGGTGTCTCTCCAGTAAAATGCAAAATTTTGCAAGAGGAAACCCAAAAGTAGAGCTCGATCTGTGTCGGATCGCAACATGCAGTGCAGATTGTGCAGATATCATTTTCAGGAACATCAACAACAGACGCCAGTCCAGATGTGCCCTCAATGCCCCGATACAGTGCACAGCTGGAGCGTGTGCAGTTGGTGGGACTAATGAGCGAAAAAGCACGCAGTGGTACCTTTCAATCATGTGTGATGTTCTCAGTGACATGACAGCTGACCTTCACTATCCCATCTATGCAGATACGTAGGCCCAGGAGTAATATTTATAAGAGGACAACGAGGGACGCGTCGACACGGCTGCGTTTGTTTCTTTCTATGTCGTGATTGTCTCGTTTTGGTTCATCTCATATTCAAGCTGTCAACTATTTCTCTTGTTTCCATCACACTTTCTACACTATACTATAGATACAAAAATAATACTGAAAAACATTCTTTGGTGCGTAGCCTAATCACAGAACAAAATTCGAGTCCAATAGCCCCTTAAAGACTGACAAAATTTTCAAGGGTATAAGCTTTTGAAAGTCAAACGTAACTTGGTCAGGAAGTGAGCTTTGAATCACCAAAGCTTATATCCTGGAAAACTTTATGGTCGATTTTTGACAAACGTGTAATGGGAAACATTTGGCATGAAGAAAAAGACATGTGTATACAGATACTGTGGACCACCAAAAAGACAAATGAGTGGATTCTAGATCGAATCAATCCTGAACTCTCCCTAAAAAGGTAAAGGTTCCCTTGCTTGAAAGCCAGTCGAGTCCAACTCTAGGGTTGCGGTGCTCATCTCCGTTTCAAAGCCGAAGAGCCAGCGCTGTCCGAAGACGTTTCCGTGGTCATGTGGCCGGCACGACTAAACACCAAGGTGCATGGAACGCTTTGAGACTCCTTAAGGTTGAGAAAAAAGGTAAAGGTAAAGGTTTCCCTTGCTCGAAAGCCAGTCGAGTCCGACTCTAGGGTTGCGGTGCTCATCTCCGTTTCAAAGCCGAAGAGCCAGCGCTGTCTGAAGACGTTTCCGTGGTCATGTGGCCGGCACGACTAAACACCGAGGCCCACGGAACGCTGCTACCTTCCCACCGAAGTGGTACCTATTTATCTCCTTGCAATTTCTTGCTTTCGAACTGCTAGGTTGGCAGGAGCTGGAACTAGAGACGGGAGCTCACTCTGTCATGTGGCACCCGGGTCTCGAACTGCTGAACTACCAACCTTCCACAGCTTGCAGTTCAGCGTTTTAACCACTTGAGCCACCGCAGCTCCTAGGAAAGACAGTAGCGCTAGGAAAAGTTGAAGATACCAGGAAAAGAGGAAGACTCAACATGAGGTGGATGGACTCAACCAAGGAAGCCATGGGGGCCCTCAGTTTGCGAGACCTGAGCACGGCTGTGAACGAGAGGACGTTTTGGAGGACTTTAATTCATAGGGTCGCAATAAGTCGAAAGCGACTTGATGGCACTTAACACATACACACACAAACGCTGTGCATGAATGGTAATGTCTTAATAGTGTAGATTGTCTTACCTAGTTAGCGGAAAGCATTTTGGAGGTACGGGGCAGCTATAGCAATATTGTTAACCCCCTTTTATTTTAAAAGCCATTTTGCTTGTTCTTAAAGAGAAAATAGTTCTGAAGACGATTTTCTTCCCCAATTTGAGTTGTTCCACGGGATAAAAAGGGGGGGGGGGGTATTCGGGGGGGGGGGAGATCTGCCCCCTCCCATTTTTCTGTCCCCCCCCTCTACACTTTCATGTCTCTGGCTGTCCCATGTGTCTGGTGAGTGGTCTAAAGAAGTCGGGATCCAAGAAAGGGAAGAGCCAGAATACAGCGTGTGGAGGTCTGCTATCGCCTGTGATCGTCTCAAGCTTATTTCGGCATTCTCAGTGGGTCATTCTTATCACTTAAACAAACCGTCTGGCTCCATTTCTCTTGTGATTCCCCCCTCCCGATTTCTGCAAACTTAATTCTGACCCATGGACCAGTATAAACAATAAGAGAGCCAAGAACATGTCTGGTCTCTCTCTAGCTGTCGCTGTCCACCCCAACTGGTCCATTTAGCAGGCTGGCTATGCATACCCAACCCCCCCCCCCCCCAATTTGTTCCTGAGATTCCAAGTTTCGAGATAAGTTTATGATGTTATGTTCCAAGCCTTGTCCCTTACAAGTGCACTCAGAGAAATACAATTAACAGCCTCTTTGGGTTTTTTTATTTTGTCTGCCACTCATACCGTGCCTCTAATGTAATATGACTGTGACTCACCAAATATCTGCTGTGCTGATTGGATTTATATTCTTGCCTTCCTCAAAGTTACTTAGGGAGATAGACATGGTGCCCCGCCCCGCCACCAGTTTTGTCTGGCCTGTATCCCACCACTCGGTTGAGCATGGCTTGATGGTCCACCCACCCCTTTAACCGTTTGCCGCAGCTCGTTTATTAGTGGGAGATAGATGAAGCACTCATATCGATCCCATTCTGCAGGCACTCCATTGGGTGCCCCATTTGTTACCAGACTCAGTTTAAGGTATTGGCTACCGTGTACAAAGCCCTTCAGGGCCCTGGCCCCTCTTATTTGCAGGACTGCCTATGCTTCGTTTTTTTTTGGTGGTTACAGACTTCTAAAATCTTAGTGCATCGGCTTCTGATTGTCCCATTTTGTCGATCACACTGACTCAATATATGTAATCCACCTTGAGTCCCTGTGAGAAAGACGGACTATAAATATGTCAATAAATAAATCAATAAATGAATTATTCCATTGTTGGACTGCTCTTATAGTTAGGAAGTTTGTACTGATGTTCAGCTGAAATCTACCTTCCCATAAAATCTGCCCTCTGTGGCTGTGATCTGACATGCAGTTTGATTCGTTGCTGTTCCCTTATGGATTTAAAATGCATGATCAGACCGCAACATCTGTCTGTCATGCCCCAGTCATCTGAGTCCCATTCCCCTCCCCTTCACTGCGTGTTTTTTGATACCTGTGAAAGTCTGGTCCTGTTGGTCTGAGCTGGTTCCCAAATGGATTTCCTGTTGTCTGATTGCTCTGTCGTGGACCAAAGCCATCAGGCAGGTCTGACTTTCCATCCACCATTTTTTTTACTAGTTAGCGATGTGTGCATAACTGCATATTTGCACCTCCTTCTCTCTCTCCCCCCCACAGGGGCTGCTCAAAATTTTGTTTTCTTTAAACAAAAACTTTCAAAGAAAGCTGCCTCTGTACTTCAGCTTCTCTCTGTGCTCAAGGGAAGGGGTAAATTGAAAAGTTTAGACAGGGAGAACAGCAATGAACTACACATCCCAGTAGTCTCATCAGTGCTTGTGTGCATGCTCAGAGGACAAACTTGTTTTTAAAAAAATGGCCAACAGCCCAGTGAACGACACATTCTAGTAGGCACATGGTAGGGTATGAGTTTTTGTGAGTCACTGCTCACTTCTTCAGATTGGCCATATTGTGAAACTGGATGCTGGACCAGATGGACTGTTGGTCTGATCCGGCAGGGCTCGTCTTATGTTCTTATTCTCATTACTTGGATACTATGCTTCCCTAGAGGGTATGTGCCTGCCTGAGACTAGGGGGCAGTACATGGAGAAAAATGCATTGTGTTCATGCCAATGTCACTTCCTCAAAAACCAGGAAGTGACATATAGGACACTCTAGGATTAGCAAAATCCTACAGCCTCGGTGACCTCACTTCCTAGTTTTTGCCAGAAACGATGTCGACACGTACGTGATATCTCCCCCTCTATTTCTCCCCCATTCAAGCAGAGGCGGGGGCTGAAGGCAGCGGTGGAAGATTGCCTGCTGTAGCGGCTGAGTGGGCAGGCCTACCTCCATTAGTGCAACCTAATATTTGCGCTTTTTTTCATTTACACCAGACTGCTGACTCAAGTTTAATGTGAGATTATTGTCATCTGGAGACCCTTTCATTATTATTGCCACATTAGAGAGTCCCCATCTGTGCACTGGATTCTTTTTGGCTCTGCTAAGCCACATTTTGGGAGCTGCGGTGGCTCAAGTGGTTAAGACGCTGACCTGCAGGCTGTGGCAGGTCGGTAGTTCAGCAGTTCGAGACCCGAGTGTGCCGCATGACGGAGTGAGCTCCCGTCTCTAGTTCCAGCTCCTGCCAGCCTAGCAGTTCGAAAGCAAGAAATTGCAAGTAGATAAATAGGTACCACTTCGGTGGGAAGGTAACAGCGTTCCGTGCGTCTTGGTGTTTAGTTATGCCGGCCACATGACCACGGAAACGTCTTCGGACAGCGCTGGCTCTTCGGCTTTGAAACGGAGATGAGCACCGCAACCCTAGAGTCGGATTCGACTGGCTTTTGAGCAAGGGAACCTTTACCTTTACCTAGCCACATTTTGGGTGTTTTGCAGTGGCAAAAAAGCTTTCTCTGGTGCACAGCGATCCCGGCATATGATCGATGTGTACCAGACAGACCCAATACATGAAATCTTTTCCAGTGGCCAACGTTCATGGCCAGGGTCTCCTATGATATATTAGTCTCGTCTTAAAGCAGTGCTCTTCTAAAGCTGGCAGATTGCAACATGGCACCCAGTATTCCCTTGCTATGGCAACGAGTGCTACAGTCATCCCTGCAATGAGATCTGAATGAACTTTTGCAGGAACAAGAAGTTCTGAATGGGTAGGAAGAGACATTTCATGTGTGTTTGCATAGTAGAACTTCAGGGAAATCAGTCAGTCAAACAAACCACCCCCTTTGGTGTCCTCTCAGCATCTGATTCGATGTGTGATTGAATTGTTTGCAGGAAAGGAAGGAGTTAAATGGTTTGGGTGACCTTGGGCCGGTCCCATGTACACTGCCTAACCTACTGTGCAGGGTTGTTCTGAGGATAAAGTGGAGGAGAGGAGAATGATGTGGAGAGGAGAGGAGCTGTGGCATAATGGTTAAGAGCGGCGGACTCTAATCTGGAGAAGTGGGTTTGATTCAAAAAGGGGGGAGGACATTCCAAAGATGAGGTGGAAATGCGGGGTGTCCACACGAAGCAGAGCTTGGGTGGCAAATCTGAATGGGTGGCCTTCATTTTCTGATAAGAAAAGGTGGGTTCTGTAACCTGCAGGGGGCGCTGCTTTGGTGGTGGAGGAAAGTGCCCTCCTGTTGCAGCTGACTTATGTAGGGGTTATGTAGGGGGAGACCCATGTAGGGTTTTCTAGGCAAGAGACATTCAGAGTTGCTTTGCCATTGTCTGTCCGTGCACAGCAACCCTCGGGTTCCTTCCTGGTCTCCCAAACAAGTGCTAACCGAGGCCGACCCTGCTTAGCTTCTGAGATCTGATGAAATCAGGTTAGCTTGGGCTATACAAGTTGAGGCTGAAATGGGTTTAGAAATGTCGAGATCCACCCCCCCCCCCACTGTGAGTCTGAGATGTTTCACTTTAGAATACAAAATGTACGGCTCTTCATAGAGAAGGGCAAAGGAGCCCTCCTGCACTGGCCAGCTGAAAACCATATTTAGAAAATCGCAGCATCTATCCAAGCCCGTCCTCAAATTATGGGAAAGGAATTAAATATAAAGTAGACGAAGAATTACCTTTAAAAAAAAATCCCGTGCCATTATTATCTCCTTCTCTTAGCTATATCTTGTAAAGCAAATGGAAAAATGTGTTAAAAATTAAGCGCTCCGTCTATACTTTGATTCAACTTTGTCTTCCCGTTGCATTTTGTGTGGTTTTTCTTTCCTTTTTTGTTATTTCGTTCTGTGTTTTGTAATGTAGAAGGTGTAGTGGTTAAGTGCGCGGACTCTGATCTGGGAGAACCGGGTTTGATTCCCCACTCCTCCACTCGCACCTGGCTGGATGACCTTGGGCAAGCCGTAGCTCTGATAAGAGCTGTTCTCTCAAGAGCAGTTTCTGGCAAAGCTCTCTCAGCACCACCTACCTCACAGGGTGTCTGTTGTGGGGAGGGGAAGGGAAAGGAGTTTGTAAGCCGCTCTGAGACTCCTTTGGGTAGTGAGAGGTGGGGTATAAATCCAATCTCCTCCTCCTCCTCCTCCATCTTTTTTTGTCTTAAGCAGTGGTTGTTCGTTTTTGTTCCCTTATTTGAGAAATTAAAAATCAAATGATGATGATGATAATAAAGAGAAATCACAAGTGAGACACAGAGCTCTTTAAAGGAGATGAAGTCTAAGGGCAGGTTGGGGTTGTGGGGTCCCTTTGGGCAGCTGACAGGGGATGGGGGGTGAACGTACCAGGAGCTGGGAGTTTCATTGCACATTTCAGTGACTTCCAATGTGACCTGGAATTCATAGGCACGTCAGGGTGATGCTCTGGTTTGGGGGCAAAAACTCTCTGGTAGAATTAGCTTCTACCGTTGAGATTTTGCCACAAAACCAGAGCGTCTCCCCGATGTCCCCGATATGCCTATGTCACTTCCGGTCTTGTTGAAATGCTGGGCGTTCCTCCCTTGTTTTGGGGGTAATTCCCCCTGCTGGCCAGCTGATCGGTGGCAGAGAGGTGGGACCTGGCAGCAGGGGACCTTTGCCCCCACCGGTGTGTGTGTGTGTCTGGCATCCCTACCGGCCCTAGAGGACAACCCAAACAATCAGATAGGTAGATGTGGGAGGAACAGGTCCCTTGGGCACTGTTGGCCCAGACCACTGAGGACTTTCACGGTCAAGAAGAGGAGGGACTGTAGCCTAGCGGAAATGCCTCTGCCTTGCATGCAAAAGGTCCCAGGTTCAATCCCCGGCATCTCCAGCTAAAAGGACCAGGCAGTAGGTGATGTGAAAGTCCTTCGCATGAGACAGTGGAGAGCAGTTGCCCGTCTGTATGGACAATGTTGACCTTGATGGATGAATGGTGTGATTCAGTATAAGGCAGCTTCATGTGTGGCAATTACATAGCTAGAACCAAGGTGTGTGTGTGTGTGTGTGTGTGTGTGTGTGTGTGAGAGAGAGAGAGAGAGAGAGAGAGACTTCTGACTTATGGCAACCCTATGAATTAATGTCTCAGTCTGCAAACTGAGAGCCGTGGCTTCCTTGATGGAGTCAGTCCATCTACTGTCGGGTTCAGGTGGGTGGCTGTGTTGGTCCAAGGCAGCTGACCAAAGTTTGAGTCCAGTGGCACCTTGAAGACCAACAAGGTTTCATTCAAGGTACAAGAACTCGTGGGCACTCCATGAAATTGCGGAGCAGTCGGGTTAGAACGGATAAAAGGAAGTCCTCCTTCACCCAAAGAGTGATTAACGCATGGAATTCACTGCCACAGGAGGTGGTGGCAGCTACAAGCATGGATGGCTTCAAGAGGGAATTGGAGAAACATAAGGAGCAGAGGTCCATCGGTGGCTATTGGCCACAAGGTATAGATAGGGACTCTCAGTCTGGGGCAAGTGATGCTCTGTCTTCTTGGTGCTTGGGGGGGGGGCAACAGCGGGAGGGCTTCTAGTGTCCTGACCCCATTGCTGGACCTCCTGATGGCACCTGGTATTTCTGGCCACTGTGTGACACAGAGTGTTGGACTGGATGGGCCTTTGGCCTGATCCAACATTGGCTTCTCTTTTGTTCTTAAGCTTTCGCGTGCATGCACTGTATCTGAAGAAGTGTGCAAGCAAAGTAAAAAGCTTTTACTTTGAATACAGCTTTGTTGGTCTTCAAGGAGCCACTGGACCCAAACTTGGTTTGTCTAATGCTGGCTCTTCCTCTTCTCCTGCTGCCTTCAACATTTCCTAGCGTTATTGTCTCTTCTCGTGACTCTTCTCGTAATGTGACCAAGTACGATAGCCCTGGTGGAGTCATTTTAGCTTCTAGGGAGAGTTCCGGCAGTAGCAGCTATTTCCCGCTTCCCTTTAACTATGTAAACCGGACCTGAGGCCTTTTGATTCAGCTCTCCCGTAAACCACATCCAGTCTGCTCTTGTGACAGAGACACCCGCAGCGCGGTATTCTTCCAGAACTCTGCTGTGTAATATAACACCTTTGCTTATTAGCTCCCCGGTTCCCCGATGATATTTTGCTGTCACATTGCATTATGTGCTCCTGCAGGATTCGCTGAATACTGACATTTGCAACTTTTGAGCATAAGTGGGTTCCCCCCCTCCTGGAGCTGCTGTTTTCAAGGTCACACTCTCCTTCTGCTTAGGACTTTATAAAAAAACTCCAGTGACAACACACACTCTGGGTGAGGTCAGACGGCGTGCTGGGAGCGGGTTAAACTGCTCCGGCCCGATATGGTTTTTTTTTTTTTTAAAAAAATATGCTTTATTTGCTCCCCTAAAAAGGGGAGATATTTCGCTTAAAGAGAGAAATAGGGTAGGGTGTATAGGGGGACAAAGAAAAAGAGTGAGTGGTGTTAATAATATGTTAATTTGTTAAACTTTTTATAGTCAAATCAGTGAGTCCATAATTTCTTCCATCATCGAAGATTCTTCTTTTCTTCTAGTATTGTTAAATATGGCAGTTAGTATATTAGTAATGTCCTTCTGGTATCAGTTTTCTCTTCCAAAGTAAAAAGTTTTTAGGCTTTAATTCTTCCCACTTTTCCCTCTCAGGTTATATTTTGAACTCGTGGCTCCTCCTTCTTCCTCGTCTTTCACCTCTCCCTCTGAGCTGCTGTCTTCTACGCTTAATGTCGACATCCATTTGGCCAGTTCTGCACTTTCTTCTTTACCGGCATGCTTTTTCAGAAAGTCTTGAGCTTTGAAGATGGAGTCAATTCTTTCTCTTTTATCCTTAAACTTGAAAACCAGTCCTTCGGGCACCAACCATTTATAGGTCGTTTGATGTTTTTGGAGGAAGATGGTCAATCCTTTGTATTCCTTTCTCTTCATTCTAATTTCAAATGGAACATCTTTCAAGATCTTGATCTGTTGATCACCAATTTTCAGGGGTGATGCTGATGTGGACTTTAAAATCTGGTCCCTGAGACATTGTTTTGAAAATTTCACCACCACTTCTGCTGGCAACTTATTTTTCCTTGTAAAGTTGGAATAGGCCCGATAGACCAAATCCCCGATGTGGGTTTTTTTAACCAGGAGAATCGCAATCACTCTCACCTCCTTGTTCCAGATCGCTGCGCAGCCACATCGCTCCCTGCCATCCACACGTGGGAGCGTGCCTCGGTGTTGTTGTTGTTCTCTCTCTCTGTTTGGGCATGCGCACAGGCAGCCATGTGTAGAACTGGATTTTTCGCGTGTGCACAGAACAGCGATTTCCACTTCAACCCGACTGCTGTAACACTTCCCTTTAAACTTTAAAGGAAGACTTCCCTTTAAACATTGACCCCGAAAATGGCCTCCGTGGGATCCCGAACTCGTCTAAATGCTAAAACTAGGCACCGTTTAAACATTGTTTTTAATAATGCGGTGGTGGACCTCCGCCTATGCGCACACTGCCCACGCTTAAAAAAGATGGCGGGGGGAAAGTGGGACGCCTCGGGCAGCTTTCGAGTGGGGAGGGGGTTTAAACCGGAAGTGGCTTGACACCAGAAAATCGATTACACAGGGGAAAAATGTGGCTGGAACCGGAGAATCAGGAAAACACCACTTGGGGACCTGGTATCAAAATACTCCGGGTTAGTGGTTTTGAGCTGGAAAGCGACGGCTGGGGACGGGAGGCAGATGTTGATTGTGTGATCGCACAGATAAAATCCGTTTCTGAGGTGGGCCGAAAGTGGACCTGTATGAACGCACCCTCTGTGGCTCGATCTACCACACCCCTCTTGCGACTGGGGCTGGCTTGCCATAACTTAGGCTTGCCAGTAGTGCTTCCTCTAAGCTGTGGAGTCTTTTAAGCAAAAATTGTGAGCTCCGGGCATTAAATTTGTCAGCGAGCGATTTGGCTATTGCATAAATTAGTTTGCTCCGGAGCCATCCTCCCCGAGCTAAAACAAAAAATCTGTAAGCTGGAGGCTAAAAAACTATGAGCTAGCTCACACTAACTCAGCTTAGAGGGAACACTGGTTGCCAGGTCCTGGTTGGGAAATTCCTGGAGATTTGGGGGAAGAGACCTGGGAAGGGTATAGTTTGGGGAGGGGAGGGACTGCAGTCAGTTAAAGATGTTAAAGATGTACCTTCTTAATACGCTTTCCAATACACTTATCAAGCTGGAAGACGATACTAAAGTGGGAGGGGTAGCAACTACGGCGGAAGACCGAGTAAGGAACCAACTGTGATTCCAGAAGATCTTCAGGCCCCACCTGGAGGTTGGCAACCACACCCTGAATGCCAAAACAAGGTCCTTGACTGTGTGCGGCCAAAATTATATAATGGCTGTAGGCAGTGTTCCCTCTAAGCTGAGTTAGTGTGAACTAGCTCACAGTTTGTTAGCCTCCGGCTCACACATTTTTGTCCTAGCTCAGCAATGATAGCTTCAGAGCAAACTAATTTATGCAGTAGCTAAATCGCTCGCTCACAACTTTAATGCCAGTAGTTCACAAAGTAGGATTTTTGCTCACAAGACTCCACAGCTTAGAGGGAACACTGGCTGTAGGCAACCTAAAACCCGTGTTTCAGTCACTGGACCTGAACCGTCTACAAGACTACAGAACATTTAGGAGTATCCTGAGATGGAAACACAGTAACATAGAGCCAGAAGGAGCCCCAAAGGTTAAGTGCGTGGTTAAGTGCGTGGACTGTAATCTGGGAGAACCAGGTCTGATTCCCCACTCCTCCACATGCAGCTGCTGGATGACCTTGGGCAAGCCATAGCTCTGTCAGTGCTGTTCCCTCAAGAGCAGTCCTCGAAAGAGCTCTCTCAGCCCCACCTACCTCACAGGGTGTCTGTTGCGCGGAGGGGAAGGGAAAGGAGATTGTAAACCGCTCTGGGATTCCAAGTGAAGGGCAGGGTATAAATCCAGTCTCCTCCTCCTCTTCCTCCTCCTCCTCCAACCTCCTGCACAGGGCAGGAAATCCACAACTCTCCCCGGCTCCCCCTACTCTACGCCCTTTAGACAAGCATTTTGTCATGTTTAAGTACTCTTTATACAGCCATTTAGTATATGGCTTATGATATATTTTTCATGTAATTTCTGTTTTTGTTTGCATGTTGTGTTAGATATATATATATGTATATATATATAGATAGATACATATATACATATATATATACACATACACACACATATATATACATATATATACACACACACATATATATGCAGGGCTATTTTTGGGCAGGAACGCACAGGAACGGAGTTCCGGCTGCCTCCTGAGTTGGCCACACCCAGCAGGAACTCATTAGCATAATAGGCCACACCCAACAGTGGGAACTCATGAGGATTGGCTACAGTAGGCGTGTGTGGCCTAACATGCAAAGGAGTCCCTGCTACAAAAAACGGCCCTGGGTTTTGACAACAAACAAGGTAAACAGAATAAGAAGGGAAAGGTGGGTGTGGCTGGATGACCACACTTCTGGCAACAGGGGGCTGCGGCCTAATATGCTAATGAGCTGCTCTGTCAGGGTGTGGCCTATTATGCTAATGAGTTCCTGCTGGGCTTTTTCTGCAACAAAAGCCCTGTATATCTATATCT
>NW_015162075.1:82769-86269 GCF_001447785.1 Gekko japonicus
TATCTATCTATCTATCTATCTATCCATCCATCCATCCATCCATCCATCCATCTATCCATCTATCATCTATCTATCCATAGAGATAGATAGATAGATAGATAGATAGATAGATAGATAGATAGATAGATAGATAGATAGATAGATAGATAGATAGATAGATAGATAGATAGATAGATAGAGATATGCACATATTCTGAATTAGAACTCTGGGAGGAAAGTATCAGTAATAGGATCAATCAGCCTGGATAAGAAAAATGGGTAACTGTCTTGTCTGGAGTATAACTAGGGTTGCCAGCCTCCTGGTGGGGCCTGGAGGTCTCTCAGGATTCCAGCTGGCCTCCAGACTACAGATATCACATTCCCTCAGGGTTACCAACCTCCAGGTGGTGGCTGGAGATCTCCCGCCATTACAACTGATCTCCAGATGACAGAGATCCGTTCACCTGGAGAGCATGGCCACTTTGGAAAGTGGACTCTGTCCAGGCATTCTACCCTGCTGAGGTCCCTCCCCTCCCCAAACCCTGACCTCCTCAGGCCCCACTCCCAAAATCTTCCAACCCAGTCCTGGCAATCTTACTTTTCTTGGAGGAAACAGCTGCTTTGGGGGCTGGGCTCTGTGGCATCACATCCCTCTGGAGCGCTCTCCTCTCCAAACTCTGTCCTCCCCAGACTCTGCCCGCAAACCTCCAGGAATTTCCCAACCCAGAGCTGGTACCCCAGAGTACAGAGTCCTCTGATAAGCAAGGTTCTGTGCAGTACGAAAGCCATTTCCCTCCTTGCACTTTCTTATAATGCGTCCTCTCCTCCCGTCCTGTAGTACATCAGGCGGAATTAATCTGAACAGCAGTATCGATTGACCTTGCGCATTAAACAACATGCTGTTGAAAGTGTACTTTCTCAATACAAAATTAGCCATCCACAAAATAAAGATCAACACACACACCCCCAGCTCTACCGCTAGGCTAGAAATCTCGCCATTGTCCCCAAGAGACATTTGAGCCGTGGAATCAAACATCCATAAACTTGATCAGTATTCGAGACTTTGTTCCCAATTCCCATGGAAACAGAGCATGCTTATTGGATTACGTCACCAGTTTCTGAAACGGCTCCAGCAGACAGGAACCCAAAACAATACTTTATGGGCATCTGTCTATCATATTTTTAATCCCACCTTTCCCCCGAGGATGGCATTTGTGGTTTTACCCTCCTCTCGTTTATACCAGAATATTCTCCATTACTATGTCTGGGTGTGAAGGTTGGATAATGAAGAAAGCTGACGGGAGGAAAGTTGATTCCTTTGAAATGTGGTGTCGGGGAGGAGAGTTGTACGGATACTGTGGACTGAGAGAGAAAAACCTTTAATTGCATAACAGTACAACAATTCAAAAAACTAGACACCAATAAATGCATATATACACATACTAAAAGTCTCCACCAAACAGAAACCATTTGGAAGTAATAAAAAGGAGAGGAAAAAAGGTAAAACTAAATATTACCAGGGTCATTTCCTGCAGGAGCGCACAGGAGCGGAGCTCCGGCAGTAAAGAGCCCAGGGGGCGGGCACATGCAGCAAGCCCCACCCCCTGCTCCCAGCAGCCCTCAGTCAGAGCAAGAAGCAGCCAGGTAAGCTGAAGAGCCCCCCCCAGGCCCCCCAGTTCAAAACAGTCCAGTGGCACCTTTAAGACCAAGTTTCATTCAGGTACAAGCTCTCCCTCCTCTGCGAGGGCAGATCTGCACATCCCCACCCCCAATAGCTAACAATCCAAAACAGTCCAGTGGAGCCTGAGCGGTGGGTGTTGCCTTCTGACACACTTCCGATGATGTCAGGGTGTGTGGCATATTAACTGTCATGAATGTTTTATTGCTTTTATCTGTTTTATATGGGCTTTGCCCCTTGTAAGCCGCCCTAAGCCCGCTCTGCGGGGAAGGCGGGGTATAAATCTTAATAAAATAAATAAATAAATATGCAAATAAGTTATGCTAATGAGTTATGCTAACGAGCTCCTGCACCTCTTTTTCTACGAAATGACCCCTGAATATTACAGTTTCTAACCCTTAAGTTCCATACACATAGTAGGTACTCAGCGACAACTGCAGTAATTTCAGGAGATTTGTCGGATAAAAAACCAAGGTCGTTATTGGTCATAGATTTTGTAGAAGAAAGAAGGGGACGGATCAAGGAATGACTGTAGCAGAGCGTAACGAGAGTAGCGACAAAGAATGTGTTGCACAGAGTCAGGTTCATTGTAAAGGCAGGCACAGACTCTTTCTTTCTAAGGAAGACCCTTATATCAGCCTACCGAAACAGCTGAAGGGGAGAGATTGAGCCTGGCAAGCGTGAAAGCTCTACGGTGTGAGGGGTTTACCAAATTAGAAAAGGACTGGGCCATAGTACTGTGGACTGCCAAAAAGACAAAAAACAAGTGGGTTCTGGAGCAAATCAAGCCTAGAGTCTGCCTAAAAGCTAAAATGTCTAAACTGAGCCTCTTGTACATTGGTCCCATTCTGAGAAGACGAGAGTCGCTGGAAAAGACAGTCATGCTAGGGAAAGTTGAAGGCGTCAGGAAGAGAGGAAGACTTAACCTGAGGTGGATTGACTCCATCAAGGAAGCCATGGGTGCCCCCTCTGTTTGCAACACCTGAGCAAGGCTGTTAATAATGACAGGACGTTTTGGAGGTCATTCATTCATTAGGGCCGCCATAAGTCGAAAGTGACCCGATGGCACATGACACAGACACACTGCCTTGGTTCAGAAGTAGGGTTGCCAGGTCCCCCGTGGTCCCCAGAGGGGGGATGGGGGCGTTGGGTGGCCAGATCCAGGTTGGGAAACTCCTGGAAACCTGGGGGCAGAGACTGGAGAGGACAGGGACCTCAGTAGGGTGCAATGCCATAGAATCCCACCCTGCAAAGCATCCATTTTCTCCAGGGGAACTGATCTCTGCAGTCTGGAGAGGAGCTGTGATTTCGGGGATTCCCCAGGTCTGACCTGGAGGCTGGCATCCTAGTCAGAAGCAACTTGATGGCACTGAACACACACACACACACACACACACACACAGAGTTTGTCTTTTCACTGTGTGCCCCAGATTGTGACTGGCCCAAGGACACCCATTGGCCTTCTTGCCTAAGTTGGTATTTGAACCCACATCTCCACATGGAAACCAGCATACCACACTGACATCCATGCACAACTGTGATCTGCCAGCTCCTATCCTTGATGCCTATTACTGCTCAGCCAGCCAGTGTTGTCCAGTCCCTTCTAAAGCACTACAGCCACTAACCAGCAGCGCTCTCCCATGCTCTTGCATAACCATCTGACTACCAAGCTGGAAATGCATGCATACAAAACCACTAAAACAGTAGGCTGGGCGATAGCAGCTCTCCTGGGTTCTAGGTCCCTCGCTTGAGAAGGGGAATGTCCCAAATATTTGTTCCTGGACCACCCATAGGTCTTCATGGGGCCCCAACTCATAAGCAATTATTACTCATTGTTGTGTAG
>NW_015162075.1:86445-88077 GCF_001447785.1 Gekko japonicus
GGAAACCAGCCCGGAATTACAGCTCATCTCCACTCAACAGAGGTCAGTTCCCCTGGAGAAAAGGGCTGCTTTGGAGGGTGGATTCTCTGGCATTGTAACCCGCTGAGGTCCTTGTCCACCCCAGACTCCATCCCCAGATCTCCAGGAGTTTCCTAACCTGGATCTGGCAACCTTACCCCTCCAGCCCCCGCCAGTGGCCAAGGGGGACCTTGCAACCTTAACCCAGATCTTTCCAAGAGCAGACCGATAGGGTGAAAGGGTGGTGCCAACCAGGGGTCATTTCATAGAAAAAGAAGCGCAGGAGCTCATTAGCATAACTCATTAGCATCACTTATTTGCATATGCCACACCCCCTGACATCACCGGAAGTGTGTCAGAAGGCAACACCCACCGCTCAGGCTCCACTGGACTCTTTTGGATTCCTAGCTATTGTGGGGTGGGCGTGCAGATCTGTCCTCGCAGAGGAGGGAGAGCTTGTGCCTGAATAAAACTTGGTCTTAAAGGTGCCACTGGACTGTTTTGGACCGGGGGGCCGGGGGAAGCTCTGCAATTTACCTGACTGCTTCTTACTCTGACTGAGGGCTGCTGGGAGCAGGGGGCGGGGCTTGTTGCATGTGCCTGCCCCCTGGGCCCTTTACTGCCAGAGCTCCACTCCTGTGCGCTCCTGCAGGAAATGACCCCTGGTGCCAACCAGTGTTCCCTCTAAGCTGAGTTAGTGGGAGCTAGCTCACAGATTTTTAGCCTCCGGTTCACACGTTTCTGTCTCCGCTCAGGAAGGAGGGCTCCAGAGCAAACTAATTTATGCAGCAGCCAATAGCTGGCTCACAACTTTAATGCCGGTAGCTCACAAAGTAGAATTTTTGCTCACAAGACTCCGCAGCTTAGAGGGAGCATTGGTGCGAACACAGAATGCTCTGCTCATGTAAGATGCATAGCTTTTTCTTGTTCCACCTAACCAAGCGTTGCCGTTTTCCCAAAGGGGTTGTTTCCTGCCACTTCTTCTATGGCCAGTAGGAGAAAAACAATCTAAAATAACCAGCATTGGCTGACAGTATAATGGCACTCCTGGAAAAAACCAGGAAGTTACATCAGTCTACTGAAGGAACTGCTGGAAACACCACGGTTTTAGAAGAGAAGAAGAGGAGAGATTGGATCTATACCCCACCCTTCACTACCCAAAGTTGTCTCAGAGCGGCTTACAAACTCCTTTCCCTTCCCCTCCCCACAACAGACACCCTGTGAGGTAGGTGGGGCTGAGAGAGCTCTTGACAGAAACGGCTCTTTTTCAAGGACAGCTCTTATCAGAGCTATGGCTTGCCCAAGGTCATCCAGCCAGGTGCAAGTGGAGGAGTGGGAATCACACCCGGTTCACCCAGATTAGAGTCCGTGCACGTAACCACTACACTACCATAGAGTCTCTGGCGATTCCTCGAGAGGCATGCAATCACTTCTGGGTTTTCCCTGGAAGTGAGGTCACTCAGTCAGGTGACTGCACCCCTCACGTCCCTGCTACCTTAGACAAGTTACCAGGGCGTGCCTGATAACCTTAACCTAACCCCACATTTAAATTGTGTTTAATAATATGTTCTAAATGCTTCATGCCTCAGTAATATAAAATATAGGGGCCGTGGT
>NW_015162075.1:88671-90856 GCF_001447785.1 Gekko japonicus
GGAGAAAAACAATCTAAAATAACCAGCATTGGCTGACAGTATAATGGCACTCTTGGAAAAAACCAGGAAGTTACATCAGTCTACTGAAGGAACTGCTGGAAACACCACGGTTTTAGAAGAGAAGAAGAGGAGAGATTGGATCTATACCCCACCCTTCACTACCCAAAGTTGTCTCAGAGCGGCTTACAAACTCCTTTCCCTTCCCCTCCCCACAACAGACACCCTGTGAGGTAGGTGGGGCTGAGAGAGCTCTTGACAGAAACGGCTCTTTTTCAAGGACAGCTCTTATCAGAGCTACGGCTTGCCCAAGGTCATCCAGCCAGGTGCAAGTGGAGGAGTGGGAATCACACCCGGTTCACCCAGATTAGAGTCCGTGCACGTAACCACTACACTACCATAGAGTCTCTGGCGATTCCTCGAGAGGCATGCAATCACTTCTGGGTTTTCCCTGGAAGTGAGGTCACTCAGTCAGGTGACTGCACCCCTCACGTCCCTGCTACCTTAGACAAGTTACCAGGGCGTGCCTGATAACCTTAACCTAACCCCACATTTAAATTGTGTTTAATAATATGTTCTAAATGCTTCATGCCTCAGTAATATAAAATATAGGGGCCGTGGTGGCTCAGAGGTTATGATGCTGAGCTGCAGACTGGAAGCTCCGTAGTTCGGCAGTTCTAGACCCTAGTGCCACGTGACGGAGTGAGCTCCCGTCTCTGGCCCCAGCTCCTGCCAACCTAGCAGTTCGAAAGCAAGAAATTGCAAGTAGATAAATAGGTACCACTTTGGTGGGAAGGTAACAGCATTCTGTGCGCCTTGGCATTTACCGCTGGCCCCATGACCACGGAAGCGTCTTCGGACAGCGCTGGCTCTTTGGCTTGGAAACGGAGATGAGCACTGCCTCCTCGAGTCAGATTCGTCTGGCTTTCGAGCAAGGGAAACCTTTACCTTTTAAAAATATACAATATATGCGAGTGTTACATTTATGTAGATTATTGTGTCCTCCCCTGCTCAAGAGACGTACCCTTTTAGATGTTGCTTGAAATTCCTGCTCAAAAGAATTAATTACAGTAGGAGAAATCCTTCTTCCATTGCAGGTCCTTCCCAAACCAAAACTTTCCAACGGGAAGACTCTGAATAACTTTTTAGCCTTGAGAGCCATTCCGCCTGTCTGTAGCGATGTCTGCCTGGATAAGATATGTGTCCCTCCACCTGCCAAACTCTAGCCCATAATTCTAAATTACTTAAAAAGCAATTACCATCTACTCCCTGGGATAAAACTGTCTGTCTTCCCTGGGGAGATGGATTTTTGAAAAATTATTGATGCTTTTGGCATTTTCCCACCAGATCTGTGGCTCTTCCAGAAAACAAGCAAACAAAAATACCCCAAGTTGTTTACTTAGAGTTGCCAACCTACAGGTGGCAGAAAATAGTCAAAGTGACTGTGGTATATTTACGAAGGGGATATCACTCTTTTATAGATTTTGAAAAAAACAGATCAATATGAATACTAATACTAATACATTTCTGTACATTCAAACAAGAATAAGCATTAAAAAAATGATTCCACAATGTTGACAAGCACAGTCCAATGATATAAAGTTCTTACGGGACAGTAAATCTTCTTTGTGTCTTTCTTGTACTAATATTGAATTGTAGACAAATGACATCGAAAGGTCACAAATCTGCAGATGGGCTTGCTCCGACACCTGTTTCATAAGGCTTCTTCTGAGCAAACTGCGTGTGGACTCAGCGAATCCTTTCCTACTCAGCATTTGTCTATGTGTGCTGTCTCTCTGCATAATGCATAGTGTCCTGGCCCCACTGGTGGACCTCCTGGTGGCACCTGGTATTTTTGGCCACTGTGTGACCGAGTGTTGGACTGGATGGGCCATTGGCCTGATCCAACGTTGGCTTCTCTTATGTTCTTAATGCTCACACTCGGTGAAATCTTCTCTTCTCCAGCTTCCTCTCTGTATGCTTTCTCTTAACCCCCAAATCCCCCAGGAAGTCCCCAACCCAAAATTGCAACCCTGCCTCCATGCTAAGTAGAAACAGGAGTGTGGCACTGCAGCAGCCATAGGATTGGCAACCACCCAGTGGGGCTGGGATATTTCCTCTGATTACCAACGACAGAGCCATTCCCCTGGAGAAAATGTCACCTTGGGGGGGGGGGGGAGACCGAGGG
>NW_015162075.1:90942-117479 GCF_001447785.1 Gekko japonicus
GGGAAAAAATGCCCCTTGGGGGGGGGGGGAACCCTAGGGCATCACAACTCTGCCGAGCTCCCTCCTTACCCCAAGCCCCACCCTTCTTAGGCTCTGCCCCCAAATCTCCAGGGATTTCTCAACCGTGACTTGGCAACACTAGCGATAAACCATGTGACAGGCATGGGGACTCATGGAATGCCAGTCAAGACCGTTACTCCTGCGCAAAGGTTCAGCTGCAGTCTGCGAAGGTGTGAGATCTGGGTAGGTATGGACAGGGCTGGCTCAAGGCAGGGCCTCTGCATCTTGCCTTGAACCCGAGCAGCGGTGGCAGAGGTATGGGGAGCGCACATTCCCCATTTGGGTTCAAGCTGGGCTGTAGAGGTTCTTGAGAGCCAGTGTGGTATAACGGTTAAGAGAGTCGGACTAGTCTCTGGGAGACCCAGGCTTGAATCCCGGCGCTGGCATGAAAGCTCGGTGGGTGACCTCAAGTCAGTCGCACTCTCTCTACCTAACCTACTTTGCAGGATTGGTGTGAGGATAAAGGGAGAAAAGGAGGATTCTGTAAGCCACTTTGGGTCCCCATTGGGGAGAAAAGCAGTCGTCTACTACTACTACTACTACTACTACTACTACTACTACTACTACTACTACTACTACTACTACTACTACTACTACTACTACTACTACTACTACTACTACTACTACTACTACTACTACTACTACTACTACTACTACTATACTACTACTACTACTACTACTACTATTACTACATATTATTATTATTTATTTTTTGCATTTATATCCCACCCATCCCGTGGGCGGGCTCAGGGCGGGTAACATCATTAGAATAAATACAATTTCAGTTTAAAATATTAAACATTAAAACATGATAAAACATTATAACAGTTAAAACATCCTCCTCCTCCTCTTCTTCTTCTTCTTCTTCTTCTTCTTCTTCTTCTTCTTCTTCTTCTTCTTCTTCTTCTTCTTCTTCTTCTTCTTCCTCTTCCTCTTCCTCTTCCTCTTCCTCTTCCTCCTGGTACTGTTACTGTTATTTTGCCCAACCCCTGCCACAGTATGGCTCTGGGCGATGTACAAAAGCCATAAAACAAGATAAAATCAGTTAAAACTTAAAAAAAAACAACATTTCAAACAATCAGATCGTGAATGATTAACCAATCCCAGTTCCAGCTGCCGGCTACTTTGCGGACGGTGGGGAAGAGGGCGAAGTAGATGTAAAGAGAAGAGAAGAGAGAAAGGTGCCAGCCAAGATGGAACCCGTCGCTGTCAACCAAAAGCCTGGCGGAACATCTCGGCCTTGCAGGCCCTGCGGAATTGCATCAGTTCCCGTGGGGCCCTGATGGTACTTGACAGAGAGTTCCGCCAGGTTGGGGCCAGGACCGAGAAGGCCCTGGACTGGGAACCACCAGCAGATTTCTGTCTAGGGAGCATAATACTCTCCCGGGGACATAACGGAGGAGACGGTCCCGTAGGTATGTCAGTCCCTGACCGCTCAAGGCCTTATAGGTCAATACCAAAACCTTGAACTTGGCTCGGTACGCCACTGGGTCAAAATGAATTGAATGGATGAAAGGATAAACGAATGTGCAGCTTGTCTGGGACCTAGGCAGTAGGAACATGGATCCGGGTGGTGGTGGTGGGGGAGAGGTGATTGGTGCAAGCCTGTCACTACGGTTGCCTGGCAACCAGTGGGAGTCCGGAGGGGGGGGGAATGGGGACATGGAGGTGCCATCAGTGACAGCATTATGTCACTTCCAGGGAAAGCCCGGCAGTGATGTCAGTCCTCTCTTGAAACTCTATGGTAAAACCTATGGTAAAAACTAGATTCCTAGAGGGGACTGACGTCACTTCTGGGTCCCCCTCTCGTGGCTGTTCTCAGCAGCACCGGGAAGAGTTGTGGGGCCAGCAGGAGATCTTCTGCCATAGCAGGAGACCTGCCACCTTCTCCCACATTGCGGCCCTCCTTCAGTTTGACAGCCCAATCAGCAGCCCAGTCCAGTATCTCAGGGCTTGTGCCGTGCAACCAGGGGGTCTTTCCCTTTCCTTGTATGTTCCAGATGTCCCTCTCTACCAAGGGCGGTTCCTGTGTTCTGGCGTCTGGTGGTAGTGGAAAGTGGCATCAAGTCACAGCTGACGTATGGTGACCCTGTAGGGTTTTCAAGGCAAGAGAGGTCTAGAGGCGATTTGCCATTGCCTGCCTTTGCGTCACAACCCTGGTATTCCATATAGGTCTCACATCCAGATATTAGCCAATCAGTGCTGACCCTGGTTAGCTTCTGAGATCCGGCTTGCTTAGGCTATCCAGGTTAGGACTTTCTGTCACCTGCTCCTCCATATTTTGCCTTTCGATGAGCTTTCGCAGACAGTTTTTTGCACCACGTTAGTTTTTGTTTTCATTTACCAGTCTCTCGTCACGCCATTCCAAGAGATGTTTAAGACACATCGCAATCTTTCGAGCTGAGTACAATACGATACAATAAAAACCTAGTCTTCAGACAATCAAAACACATCAAAATAACAGCAGCAGCGTTCAAAGAACTGGCAGCGGCAAGCAGTATGACGATCAAAATAACCGGCATTGCCATCCCAAAAGGAGAAAAGCTAAATGCTGAAACGACAGTAATTCAGATTTTTTTAAAAAAATACAAAATAGTAGATGACAATTCAGCAAGAGGAAGCGCGAAACAAATCCCAACTGTTTGCAAATCCTTCAAATTAAGAAGAGATTGGATTTATACTCCGCCCTTCACTACCCAAAGGAGTCTCAGAGTGGCTTACAAACTCCTCTCCCTTCTCCTCCCCACAAACAGACACCCTGTGAGGTAGGTGGGGCTGAGAGAGCTCTTGACAGAAACTGCTCTTTTTCAAGAACAGCTCTTATCAGAGCTACGGCTTGCGCAAGGTCATCCAGCAGGTGCAAGTGGAGGAGTGAAGAATCAAACCAGGTTCTCCCAGATTCGAGCCTGTGCACTTAACCACTACACCAAACTGGCTCTCGACTCCCCTCCCAGAAAAGTCTGGGTCAATTGTAGAAAAAAAAATCAATTGCCTTGGAAATACAGAAGATTTACTCAGTAGCCCCGAACCTCCATGTTTCCCAGTTAAGGGGACAATGCTGTTGGAACAAATTACAAAGATGGTCTGACTCCAGTGGTGACAAGAGAAAGAAATTTTACTTACAAAAATAGAAGCGCTTCTTACATGACATGTTCATGTAGGTACATTTAATTTACTGTGAACAGATAAACTTCAAACAGAGGGTAACTTGCTACAGCTGCAAGTCCAGGTAAGAGAAAGAAGAAGAGACATCCTATATAAGATGAAGCAAAGAAAGAAGGCAAGCAATGGCCAAAGAGAGTCAACATCTAACCCATGAGAGGGTGGGGCCAACTGCTAAGTGTACCAGAGAGAGAGAGAGAGAGAGAGAGAGAGAGAGAGAGAGAGAGAGAGAGAGAGAGAGAGAGAATTCTCTTAACCCTTTCCCTCCCGTATCCTTTTTTAATTAAATTTTTATTAATTTCAAAATCTTACAAATTAATTACAAGCCTTTTTACAAGGAAAAATAAAATTAACATTCTTTAATAATAATCTACTACAAGCTGCAAACTGTATCCTGCTTCTACTTCATTTGTATAGTGTAGTCATTAATTAAGTCTAATAGAAATTGGCACGCCTAAGTAAACATTTCTGCCTCTCAAAATTACTCCAGTACAAATACTTTATTTCTAACCTCTATTTCCCATAATTTTCCTTTTATCTATTTGAGTAATGTTTCGTTAGATCGGCTTATGTTTATGACCTTATGTTCTGTATATATTTCGTTTCAAAATTTAGATTATAAGCTGATATACAATAAAGTAAAATAGAAAGAAAAAGAAATTGTATTACACCATTTCATTACTCTGCTATCTTAATGTCTTTAATAATCCCAGATTCTCTTGCATGCAGAGTTACAATAGCCAACAAAAACAAGGTCTTTGCCTGAAGCTAAAATGCCAGCAAGGACATTATCAGGCAGATGTCTCAAGGGAGAGCCTTCGGTCTTTGTGGCACTACCAGTAAAAAGGCCCTTCCTTGAATAGCCACCTACCTCCATTCCGCAGGTAAGAACACCTGAGCACGCTCTTGGGTGCCTGCATCAAGGTGAGAGGAGGCGGTCATCCACGTAACTCAGTCCCAAACCAGTTTTGGAGCTTTAATAGTTAAAACCGTCATCTTGAATTGTTCAAATAAATAAAGTGGGAATCAGTGCAGGTTTCTTTAGATGGATGTATTTATTTATTTATTTATTAGATTTGTACCCCGCCCTCCCCAACGGGCTCAGGGCGGCTACAACAGAGGCAATTGCCATAACAACAGTTAAAACAACATAAAAGCAATCATCGAACAGTATAAAACAATCATTAAATAAAGTGCGGTGCTCTTGATGTTAAAGTTTTCTAATCCAAGATGAGTTCCATTCAACAACCTAACCTGACAACATACATTCTTCGGTTGACTAGGCGTCTGCCCAGGGCCAGCTCACCTCCAGATCTAATCCACTGTCGAAGATGGCAACTCGGTGGTGGTACAGTGACGGCGGCGGCTCCTATGCAAAGGCCTGGCGGAAGAGCTCCGTCTTGCAGGCCCTGCAGAACTGCGCCAGGTCCCGCAGGGCCCGAACCTGCTCTGCGAGCTCATTCCACCAGACAGGAGCCGCCGCCGAGAAAGCCCTGGCCCTATCTGTCAGGAGGGGAGCCAGCCACAGCCCCTCCTGCCTCCTTCCCCCTTGACCCAAAGAGAAGAGGACCTGGACAACTGCAAGTGAGGAGGAGCGGGGACCCTACACACGGCCCCAGGCATTCTTCCAGAGGGTCGGGCCCGGGGCCTGAACCTGGAGCAGGCACACTGGGGGTTCCCACATTCCGAAGGCAACCCGAGGCGAAATCCATCAGAGGGTTCCCCGGCGGCCCTGGGCTCCACCCCCCCCCGGCCGGCCTGAGGAACGCCAACAGCCAAAGAAGGCCATGGCGGCGGACCTGGGAGGCACCCCAAATGACGATGGCCAGATAGAGAGGAGGCAGGTTGGGAGCACACAGATGGGAATGGGCCAGTCCCATGGTCACCCTCTTCTGAAGTGGGGAGGGTGGGGTGGAAGCAGGGAGGGGGAGAGTTAAAAGGAGGAGAAAACGCTGACCGAGGCAGATAGCACCTGGCGCTTATGAGGACCTGGCGCTTATGAGGAACGAGAGATGGTGTGGGCAGGAGAGGTACGGCGCATCTGACTGAAGAGAGAGAGCAACCCCCCCCCATCTCAACTGCAGGCTTGGAAATAAGCGCCAGGTAGGGCGGGGGACGGTGATGTAACCAGTCCCCACCAGGTGTCTGAGGTCCAGCGACAGCGGCTCCCCCGACTCTCCTACCCTGGAATCCACCCGTCCTCCCCTTGCCCCGCAGGGCCCAGGCAAACATAACACTACCTCGCAGGGTTGTTGTGAGTGTAATGGAGGCAGGGAGAATGCTGAGGCACTCTGGGCCCCCCTTGGGGGGAAAAGTGGCCTATAAATGAAATAAATACATTTCTGTCCAGGAAAGAGTGCAGAAGGCGCCCCAACTGGAATTGGCAGGCGTATGAAGGAGCGCGTTTGAGCGCCTGTAGTTCATGCTAGCTCAAGCAGTCACCCCCCCCGGGCAGCCACAATTCTAGCCCGGGGGTGTGTGTGTTTTTCTTAGTTGTTTTCTTCCCATCCTTCTCCTGCCGTCATAACTGCCTCTCCGGGTCTCTCCGGGTCGTCATTATTGCTGAATGTGTTTGAACTAGAGCCATTCTGTAGTAATTATAACCCGAACCGCTGTGCGATTTAAACAGTCTATTAAACACTCTTTGGGAAAGGAAATGGCTTTAGCGACGCACGTCATTTTATTTATTTAAAGAATTCCTCTCCCGCTTCTCCAAACACAAAGAATTCTGTTCAAATTGGGACTTGAAGTGTCGCCGCTCCAGACGCCTGTCGATGAACGCAGCAAGCCGGGAAGAGGCCTTTAGCAGTACGTTGTAGCTGTATTACGTGGCGATTAGTGACCTTTAATGTGAGGAGGGAGGTGGTGTTAGACATGCAGTGGAGGGGTCGTAAGGTTACCAGCTCTGAGTTGTGAAGTACCTGGATATTTTGAGGGTGGCGCCCAAGGAGGGTGGGATTTGGGGCAGATGGCCTAGGTTTGCCATCTGTTTCCTCTGACTTCTTCAGGTCGCTGTCTCAGTGGTGGAGCCCCAGAAGCTCTGTAGCGTCCTGTGTTTAGAGAGAAAAAAGGAGCTGCGGTGGCTCAAGGGGTTAAGACGCTGAACTGCAGGCTGTGGAAGGTCGGTGGTTAAGCAGTTCGAGACCCGGGTGCCGCATGACGGAGTGAGCTCCCGTCTCTAGTTCCAGCTCCTGCCAACCTAGCAGTTCGAAAGCAAGAAATTGCAAGGGGATAAATAGGTACCACTTCGGTGGGAAGGTAACAGCGTTCCGTGCGCCTCGGTGTTTAGTCATGCCGGCCACATGACCACGGAAACGTCTTCGGACAGCGCTGGCTCTTCGGCTTTGAAACGGAGATGAGCACCGCAACCCTAGAGTCGGATTCGACTGGCTTTCGAGGAAGTGAACCTTTACCTTTACCTTTAGAGAGAAAAAGGGAGTGGCTATATACCTTTTGTGAAAAAAGGACTGTAAAAGAAAATACGAATTCATTTTAAGGACACAATTCGTTGTCTTATACTTTATCTGTACAGTATTTTTTTTGGTGGTTTGCATACCATCCACAGGTTGGCAATTCTATCTGGAGGTCACCTCAAAACAGTGGCCTGTAGGCTGTAAATTCGCACTGAGCTACCTCTCCTCCTGGTAGCCACTTGGCAGAGCGATAGACACCCCTGCAAGATGCAGAACCGGGGGCAAAGCCCCCAGCTGAAAATGGAGGGAATGATAATCCAGGCCTGTAATGTGTGCCGGTAACCTCTTGCCTTTAGCACACGGGGACAGTTCGTTGTCAGACCTGGCACGGGTTCTTGAATGCCTTCCAGTAAGTTGTAGTTTATGGGTCTGTTTACATCGATGGCTCTTTCTCGGAAGAACCGGTTGGGGGCAGGGAGAAAAAAGAAACACCTGAGGTAAAAATGACTGAAAGGAGGGACCTGCAACCCTAGGTTGGTTCCGCTTGCCGTGGCGGCCATTTTGTGGCTGGGTCTATCATGCTGTGTCAGAATTTCAGAGGTGCGCACAGGCTTCAAAAAGTTGGGGACCCCTTGGACTAGGTTCTAAGAGGGTAAAAGGTTTCCCTTGCTCGAAAGCCAGTCGAATCCGACTCTAGGGGGCGGTGCTCATTTCTGTTTCCAAGCCGAAAAGCCAGCACTGTCTGAAGACGTTTCCGTGGTCATGTGGCCGGCATGACTGAACACCGAGGCGCACGGAAGGCTGTTACCTTCCCACCGAAGTGGTATCTATTTATCGACTTGCAATTTCTCGCTTTCAAACTGCTAGGTCGGCAGGAGCTGGGGCCAGAGACGGGAACTCACTCCGTCACGCGGCACTAGGGTCTCGAACTGCTGCACTACAGACCTTCCAGTTTGCAGCTCAGTATCTTAACCTCTGAGCCACCATGGCCTCAGGTTCTAAGAGACCCAGCCTCAAATCCCCACTCTGCCATGGAAGCTTGCTGGGTGACCTTGGGCCAGTCACACACTTTCAGCCTAACCTACCTCGCAAAGTTGTTGTGAGGATGAAATGGAGGAGAGGAGAGCAGTGTAAGCTTTGCATTTAATATGCTACCCTCCTTTAACTGTTCATACAATGGGCGGTGATTCGTTTCACTATCCTAAGCATTGCCTGTCTTTTGGAAAAGCAACCGTCATTTGTTTTGGGGTAGGAACGCTTGGATTCTGTCCCCTTCCATGACCTCTCCTATCACTTTTCAATAGCTGGGCCAATTACAACCAAGGGGAAAAGAAGGCTTGTGCCTAATGAGGAGCAGATTGAAAGCTGAGATCGCCCAGCGGGCAGTCACAACTCAACACCTGGGTAAACAGTGACAAGGGAGCTGCGTTGTGTTTTCAGGCACTTGGTTTGGTGTGCTGCAAAAACATGAAGCCGGCAAATTGGTGTCTTTTAAAGCCAGGAGCTGGGGTGGCTCAAGTGGTTAAGATGCTGAACTGCAGGCTGTGAAAGGTCAGTAGTTCAGCAGTTCGAGACCCAGGTGCCGCATGATGGAGTGAGCTCCCATCTCTAGTTTCAGCTCCTGCCAACCTAGCAGTTCGAAAGCAAGAAATTGCAAGTAGATAAATAGGTACTACTCCGGTGGGAAGGTAACAGCGTTCCGTGCACCTTGGTGTTTAGTCATGCCGGCCACATGACCACGGAAACGTCTTCGGACAGCGCTGGCTCTTCGGCTTTGAAACGGAGATGAGCACCGCAACCCTAGAGTCGGATTCGAGTGGCTTTCGAGCAAGGGAACCTTTACCTTTACTTTTTAAAGCCAGGAGGCCCGTTGCCCCCACAGATCTTTGATCCATGATCCGGAAACCAGTACGTTTAGTGGTTAGACTCCCGACACTAGGAATGGGAAGCCCTGGGTTCAAATCCCACGCTTAGTCATTTTCTCTCAGCCTAAACTCCTTCACAGCACTGTTGTGAAGGTCAAATGGAATAGGTGGTTTTGGGAGGACGAGTGGGAAGGAGTGTGATAGATGATCTCTCTGATCCCCACTTTCATTTCCAACCAGTTTATGACGATTCCTCTGTCGTTCTATTGTGTGTATGAGATCGCAAACCAAGCTGGACATAGCAAAATAATTATTTTACCCTTTGTATTCTGTGGTTTTCTATTCCTTTAGTAGAACAAAGTTTGCGTCCAGTGGCACCTTTAAAACCTTGAAGTTTAATTCTGGGTATAAACTTTTGTGTGCATGTGCACTTCTTCAGATACATTGAAACAGACTTTGCCAACTATTACATATAGATGGGGGGGTGCTAGTTGCCAAGAAGGGCTAATTAGAGTCACAGCACATATGTAATTGAGCAATAAGTATAGCTAAGATTGGATTTAAGCAGTTGGTAAGACCTGTGAATAGCAGCAAACTAGCATACAAATAATAAAAGAGTTAACAAACAGATATAAGAACTGAGTGACAGCACGTGTAGTGAGATAAGAACCCACTATCTCTGTTAAGTCCTGGGGCTTCCATTGTCCTGAGTGTTGTCATAACTTGTAATTCAGCAATCTCTCACTCTAGTCTGTTTCTGAAATCCCTTTGCAATAAAACAGCTATTTTGAGGTTCCCCATTGAGTGTCCTGGGAGGTTCTCAGGGAACGTGTTTGCTCCCTTGAGGCCAAGGTGGCTGTCCTGGAGAAGCAGAGACAGTCAGTTAGGCGCACAGAAAAGACTCTCGGGGACTTGATAGATATGTCCCACTCTGGATCTGGCAGCCCCGCCCCTGTCAGGGAGCACGAGGGTCAAGGAGAAACAGGGCACCGTGCTGAGGATAAGGGGAATGTGCCCTCAGAAGGGACCTCTTCCCCAGCTGGTGAGCGGGTATCCTTTCGCGCCAAGGAACCATCCCTGGGTAGGGTGGGAGGGGAGCTCTTGGTAGTTGGTGATTCGATCCTTAGGCAGGTAGATAGCTGGTTGGCGAACCTGCGTACTACAGAAAGCTCCAAGGTCCTGGAGAGACGGTCCAGGAGCATATAAATGCTTTAACAGAGCTGTTTCAGCAACTAGAAGGGAGAGGCAAGGTAATATCTCTGGAAGACAGATGTTACCTGGTGCTAAGCTCTTTATCTTCGGAATTTGACACTCTGATTCCCATACACGTTTCTCAATTTTGTAATTCTTGATATCAGATTTGTGCCCATTTATTCTCTGGTGTAGGGTTTGACCTGTTTGCCCCATGTAGAGAACTGAAGGGCATTGCTGGCATTTAGTGGCATATACAATGTTAGAAGATGAGCCAAGCGAATGAGCCTGAGATTGTTTAGTTGATGTTGTTAGGCCCAGTGATTGTGTCGTCCAGGCGTATGTGGCTTCAGACCAACACAGCTACCCACCTGAATCTAGTCCTTTTGTGGTTCAACATGAAAGTTGTCATTGTAGGGTTGTTCTTTCAAGTGCAACACAATAGCCACCATTCAGGAAAAAACTGGAGAGCAGGGAAACGCCTTGAGTTGCCACCCGACTGGTACAGCATTCTCAGTTTCACAACAAAGACGGGTGGCTGAATGAGAAATTCATCTCCAAAACAAGGTAGAGACAAGCTGGGAGTTGTTCCTGGGGGTATGGGTACCAACCTCCAGGTGGGGCCTGAAATTCTCCGGGAATTACTACTGATCTCCAGACTACACAGAAGACTCCTGCCATAAGCAGGCAAATGAGAAGGAAGGGCAGGAAGGGCCGTAACAGCGCTTAGTTCCCTTGGCGTTTCTTACATGCCCAGGGAAATGCCGATCGGCACTTTGGGGTCAGGAAGCACTTTTTCTCCAGGCCAGTATGGCCAGGGATCCTGCAGGTTTTTTGCCATCTTTTGGGCATGAAGCAAGGGTCACTGGGGGTTTGGGGGAGAGGTATTTGCGAATGTCCTGCCTTGTACAGGGGGCTGGACTAGATGACCCTGGAGGTCCCTTCCAACTCTATGATTCTATAAAATGGGAATCCTACATTAAAAACTGCAGGAAAATGCTGGCGATCTCCTGCTATTACAACTGATCTTGAGGCAACAGAGATAAGTTAATCTGGAGAAAATGGCTACTTTGGAAGGTGGACTCTGTGGCATTATACCCCGTTGAAGTCCCCCCCTCCCCAAACCACACCTTCCTCAGGCTCCACCCCCAAAATCACCAGGTATTTCCCAACCCAGAGCTGGCAGCCTTATCTGGGATGAAAAAGAAGAAGGAGAAGAAGAAGGAGAAGAAGAAGAGGAGGAGGAGGAGGAGACTGGACTTATTCCCCACCCTTCACTCGGAGTCTCAGAGCGGCTTACAAACTCCTTTCCCTTCCCCTCCCCACAACAGACACCCTGTGAGGCAGGTGGGGCTGAGAGAACTCTGACAGAAACTGCTCTTTTCAAGGACAGCTCTGACAGAACTATGGCTTGCCCAAGGTCATCCAGCCAGGTGCAAGTGGAGGAGTGGGGAATCAAACCCAGTTCTCCCAGATTAGAGTCCGCGCACTTAACCACTACACCAGACTGGCTCTCTACATCAAACTGGCCCAATAGAGCTAGCTCACCGATTACACTCCAGAACAGGAATGGCTTCCAAATGCCATCGATAAGGCCCTCAGAAGGGCAAGATAAAGTCCTCCTGTCTCAAGTTAGAGGAAAAAGACTTAGGCTGGAAAAAGGCTTCAAAGTTTTGCTGAACAGAGTGGTGTGAGATACGCCATTTTACCCTCTCCCTCCCAGTTGGAATGCCAACTGCAGTTTAGGAAATTCTTGGAAATTTCGGGGCGGTCTCTGAGGACAGCAAAGTTTGGGAAGGAGAGGGCGCTCAGCAGGGATGTGGTGCCCTAAAGTCCACCTTCAGAACAAAAGGAAATCTTCACACAGCAAGTGATTAAAATGTGGGATTCGCTGCTGGAGGGTGTAGTGATGGCCCCAAGCATAGACGGCTTTAAAAGAGGATTCTAAAGATTTGTGGAGGATAGGTCCCATTGGTGGCTAGTAGCCCTGGTGACTAAAGGGAAACTCCATGTTCAAAGGCACTAATCGTCTGACTCCCAGAGCCAGGAGACAACATCAGGGGAAGGTCTTGGCCTCTCTGTCCTGTTTTTGGCCCTCCAGAGGAACTGATTGGCTACTGTGTGAGACAGGATACTGGACTAGATGGACTCTCACTGGTCTGATCCAGCAGGGCTCTTCTGATGTTCTTATCAGGGGAAGGCCTCGGCCTCTCTGCCCTGTTGTTGGCCCTCCAGAGGAACTGATTGGCTACTGTGTGAGACAGGATACTGGACTAGATGGACTCTCACTGGTCTGATCCAGCAGGGCTCTTCTGATGTTCTTATCAGGGGAAGGCCTCGGCCTCTCTGCCCTGTTGTTGGCCCTCCAGAGGAACTGATTGGCTACTGTGTGAGACAGGATACTGGACTAGATGGACTCTCACTGGTCTGATCCAGCAGGGCTCTTCTGATGTTCTTATCAGGGGAAGGCCTCGGCCTCTCTGCCCTGTTGTTGGCCCTCCAGAGGAACTGATTGGCTACTGTGTGAGACAGGATACTGGACTAGATGGACTCTCACTGGTCTGATCCAGCAGGGCTCTTCTGATGTTCTTATCAGGGGAAGGCCTCGGCCTCTCTGCCCTGTTGTTGGCCCTCCAGAGGAACTGATTGGCTACTGTGTGAGACAGGATACTGGACTAGATGGACTCTCACTGGTCTGATCCAGCAGGGCTCTTCTGATGTTCTTATCAGGGGAAGGCCTCGGCCTCTCTGCCCTGTTGTTGGCCCTCCAGAGGAACTGATTGGCTACTGTGTGAGACAGGATACTGGACTAGATGGACTCTCACTGGTCTGATCCAGCAGGGCTCTTCTGATGTTCTTATCAGGGGAAGGCCTCGGCCTCTCTGCCCTGTTGTTGGCCCTCCAGAGGAACTGATTGGCTACTGTGTGAGACAGGATACTGGACTAGATGGACTCTCACTGGTCTGATCCAGCAGGGCTCTTCTGATGTTCTTATCAGGGGAAGGCCTCGGCCTCTCTGCCCTGTTGTTGGCCCTCCAGAGGAACTGATTGGCTACTGTGTGAGACAGGATGCTGGACTAGATGGACCGCTGGTATAATCCGGCAGGGCTCTTATGTTCTTGTGTTCTCTGATGTTGCCATTTTCCCTCGGGTTAACTTTTTAATTTTTCTCCTGGGACTCTGCCTTGGCCCAACAGCCCTCCATTTGCCAGGCCCTGCCAGGCAGCCGTATTGTGGCCTTGGCATGAAAGTAATACTGGGAAAGCTGCGTTTGAGTGATGTTTGTCCGCCATGTCTGAACTCTTTGGAGACCTGCCAAGGCCCTCTAGGGTGCCCCGGAACAGAGTTTGAAAAGAGCTGAAAATCCGAGATCTTCCCACCAACCTCCCATGTGCTTATGGAATTCCCATGAGCCTCCACTTCACAGCCACTTTGTCCAAAGGGTACATCTTTCTTGCCTGTTCCTCCAATGATTTGTAGTCATGGGAAAGAACTGACCGTAATTGGCCTGCAGGGGATTTTAACAGAACATTTGCAGACCTTAAAGAGCTTTTAACTGAAAACAGATTGGGCCATTTCCCCTCCCCCTTTCCTTTAAAAAAAAAACACAAGGAGACACTTAACTAGTTTTTCACCCCTTCTGGATGTTTCAAATGGTAATTTTGGTTTGCCAAGAGAAGAAACGGAATAACAAGAGATTTCCGCTAATAGAAGCAAATTGTACTGCGGACATTTTTATTTTCCCATTGTTCACTTCATTTGAGGATGGAGTTTTTAAAAACCACTTTTCGCGTTAGGTCAAAAGGAGATCAGTTTCCATCGGGGCGGAAAACACTTATCGGTCCATACGGCCACATTCGTTCTAATGCTCGGAGCATTAAAGTGAAGGATTTGGGTCGGTTCCAGAGTCTTGCAAATGGAGTGGATCTTTCCCATCAAACTGCTGCTGAAGATCTCTGTGTGTGTGGGCGTGCCCTCAAGAACAATATGCCATGCTGCATGGGAGGGGACTAGAAAGGGAAATGGAGAAAAGTGCCCCCTCATTTTTGCAGAGTCGCTGTATGCCCTTTGGGAGCACAAGGTCTCCCGCCTCCACCAAGTCTTGCCTACCAGCTCTCCAGTGAGAAGATTTTTTTAAAAATCTGCGTCAGAGATGATTCGACATCACTTCCAGGGAACCTCAGAAGAGGTGTTGTGCCTCTCTAGCAAGACGTTTTGTCACTTCCGGGTTTTCCTCCCCGGAAGTAATGTCACATCGTTGCTGATGGCCACAGCCTCATTGCCACGCCTCCAGAGTCTCCTGCTGGTTGCCCGGCAAACTCCATCCACAAAGTCAAAGCTCCCATGAGATGAGGAGCCGGGTTCCTTCTAAGCTGAGTTAGTGTGAGCCAGCTCACAGTTTTTGTAGCCTCCGGCTCACACATTTTTGTCTCCGCTCAGGAAGGTTGTCTCCAGAGCAAACTGATTTCTGCAGGAGCCAAATCGCTCGCTCACAACTTTAATGCCAGTAGCTCACAAAGTAGAATTTTTGTCCACAAGACTCCACAGCTTAGAGGGAGCATTGGTGAGGAGTCAGGTGGTTTTGTCTAATGCCTCCTATTCCTTTATGCCACCGGTCACATTGTTCTTAGAGGTCCCCGCTGCCCTGTCCTAGATAGTCCAGGCAAGCCCTCATCAGATCTTGGAAGCTAAGCAGGGTCGACTGTGGTTAGTACTTGGATGGGAGACCTCCTTGGAACACCAAGTCAGGAGGACAGAGGCAGGCTTTATTCAGCCACCTCTCTGAATATCCTCCAGACCCCCAGTAGGGGTCAGTCACCAGAGGTCAACGTGACTTCCAGGTGCAGACACATACACACATACACAGAAAATACCAAGAGCTACCAAAAAAAGAGAGGTCCCCTTCTCGGATCCAGTTCAGCAAGCCAGTTTTGCTAGCAGGGGGTTGGAACCAGGCCCCTGTATAATACATTCCTGTCTTGTTGAAAGTCAGGGTGGATTGCAGTTTTTTTTAAAAAAAGCAATAAAACAATATAATACATTCAGCAGCGCAGTAAATCAGCGTTACAAAATTAGTTAGCAGTGCAATAAAACTGTACAATGCATACAGCAGTGCAGTAAAGCTACATTACAAGGATCGGCAAATGCAATAAACGGGAGAGTTTGTACAACACACAAAGCATTAAGCCAACTCCTTTCTAAGTTTCCATGGACATTAGCAGCGTATTCCCAAACAGAATCTCAGCCTTCTAAGCCCAATGACTTCAGTGGACTTAGAAGAGTGTGACTCTTCTTAGGATAACGTTTAGGATTCCAGTTTGGGGGATTCCTGGAGATTTGGGGCTGGGAGAGTGAGGTTTTCCGGAAGGGAGGGAATTAAGCAGGGATTTGGTGCCATGGACTCCACCCCCCGAAGGTGCCATTTTCTCCAGGGGAATGGATCTCTGTAGGCTGGAGATCAGTTGTAAATCTTGGAGAAGCCCTCTAGGCCCTACCCAGACTTTGGCAACCCTAATTGCACTTCGGGGTCATCAGCGCTTTTTTCTTCCTCCCGACACTGGAGACAGGACATCTCCCACCCAAAGCAGGCACACGGTGACAAGCCTCGTACACTCTAAAACTACAGTTCTTTAGTAGGGTTGCCGGGACCCTCTGGGAAGCCGGCGGGGGATAGGGGGTGGGCTTACCAGGAGCAGGGCGTTTCATCCCACATTTCAGCGACATGCCCATGTGACTTCCAACGTGACCTGGAAGTGACGTAGGCACGTTGGGGACATTGTGGCGATGCTCTAGTTTTTTGGGCAAAAAACTCTATGGTAGAATTAGCGTCTACCATTGAGGTTTTGCCCAGAAACCAGAGCGTCAGGCTGATGTGCCTACATCACTTCCAGGTCACACTGCAGTCATTTAGGCACAGCACTGAAATGTCAGGTGTTCCTCCCTTTCTCAGGGGGTAAGTCCCCCCTGCCAGCCAGCTGATCAGTGGCGAAGAGGTGGAGCCTGGCAACGGGGGACCCCCCTCCCCTACCAAGGGGTCCGGAATCCCTACTCTTTATAAAAAATGCCCTCTGGGACAACCACGTTTTAAACGAGCTTTAATTGGGCGTGGGCTTTTTTTACAACACCTAGTTTTTGGCCCCTGTGTGACACAGAGGGTGCGTTCAGACGGGGGCTTTACATCGGTATAGGTGCTGGTTGCAGTCGGTGTACTCACCGGCGTTCAGACAGGGAACATCTGCCTCCTGTCCCTAACCGGTGTAAAGCCCTTTAGACCGTTGCACTCTGCCACTAGGTCCCAAGTGGTGGTATACTGAGTGCAACGGTTGTAAACGCTGTACCTCACCGTCTGATCGCTCTCCACCGTTGCACAGTTACTTCCGTTCGGAAGCCTCAGGCTTCCGATTTTCGGCCGCCATTTTTTTTTAAGGACGGCGATATGCGCTTGGGCGAAGCTTCGCCCTGCCATTTGTATAAAAAAAAGAAAAGAAAAGGGCCTTACTGTAGCGTTTCGGAGGCGTCCGGGACCTCTGGGAGGCAACTGTGCTCTTTAAAGTTTAAATGTATTGGGGGGGGGGGGTTTGAGCATGCGCAAAGATCGCCATTCTGTAAATGGCTGCCTATGCGCATGCTCAAACTGTGTTTTTTTTTTTTTAAAAAAACGCCGACGCCCACAGCGTGTGACCGGGCATACACCGATGGGATCCGCAAAATGGAGGTAAGTGTGATCGCGTTTCTGTCGGCATAAACTGCACCGGTTCCAACCGGTGCAGTTTATGCCGGCAGAAAGGCCCCGTCTGAACGCACCCAGAGTGTTGGTCTGGATGGGCCGTTGGCCTGATTCAACAGGGCTTCTTCTACATTCTTATGTTTTCTTAACACTTATGCCAAGTTAGCTTAACAACTAGGTTTGCCAACTTCCAGTTGGTGCCTGGAGATCTCCCCTATTAGAAGCAGGTGACGGAGATCAGTTCCCCTGGAAAAAATGGCTGCTTTGGAAGGTGCAGGCTGTGGCATTATGCCCCAAACCCTGCCCCCCTCAGACTGAACCCCCAACATTTCCAGATACTTCCCAACCCAGAGCTGACAATCGTAGTAGAACCTGGGATTCTCCCGAAATGACAACTGATCTCCAAACGACAGAGATCAGTTCCCCAGAAGGCAAGGCAGCTTCAGAGGGTGAATTCTGTAGCGTCCAATCCCCAACGAGATCCCTCCCCTCTCCAAACTCCACCCTCTCAGGCCCCAGCCCCAAATCTCCAGGAATTCCCCAACCCAGAGATGACAACCCTTGGCTGTAGCAAAGAAGGGAACTGGAGAAGACCGAGTGAAAGAAACTGGATGGATCCAACCCTTTAAAGAGCCAGCATGGGTAGAGATGTGAAGGCCCGGAAAAATACTGAAAAAATTCGGGGAAAAAACGTTTCTCCCCCGTTTTTTTCCTGAAGCTTTTTTGTTTTTTTCCCGAAAAATTAGAAAAATTGAAAAAAGAAAAGAAAAGAAAAAAAATTGATTATGGAACGTTTTATTTTAACATGATGAATAAAATATTTTAAGACAAGGTGTTCAAATATTTTCCAAATCATTTCTAATATATATATATATATGGTATCAGATTGATCTAATTTCTCTGCACTGCGGACAAGCAAGTCCTAGGTTACATACTGAACTCTCCAATGCAAGAACAAGATGCATTTCTTCCTTTAGGAGGTGCTATTGTCAGAAGAAAAGAAAAAGGTTTCCGTTTTGTTTTTGCATGTGGGCGGGTATTCTGTTTGTAATAATTGTTTGGATACACTATATTTTTAATATGCTAGTTGTGATAATTTCATGCCAAGTAAAAATGTCCACAGTCATATTTTATGTTCCTAAAGTAACAGAATGACTTTCAATCTGGAAAAGACAAAAGAAATGCTAATGTAGCATTTTTTTTCAATTTTTCCGCAAACTTCTGTTTTTTTCCGAAAAAAAAAACGGGATTTTTTCTGAGCTTCAAAATTTCCAGAAATTTTACATCTCTAAGCATGGGATCAGAGTAGGAGCTGGGAAACCCAAGTTCAAATCCCCACTCTGCCATGAAAGTTTGCTGGGTGACCTTGGGCCAGTCACACCCTGCCAGCCAAACCTACCACGCAGAACAAATTTAGAGTCCAGTGGCACCTTTAAAACCGACAAAGGTTTATTCCCGGTATGAGCTTTCGTGTGCATGGACACTTTGTCAAATACAGTGGAAAGGAAACTAGATTTCAACCATATAGATACAGGCTGAACAGCAAATGAACACGTAACGTGATGCAGATGCTTTAAGATGGTCAAAGCGAAACGAAATAACAAGCTAAGGCTATAAGGTCAACCGTTGTGTTGATTTAATTAAGAGGGGGAAAGGACATCAAGGTAATAAATATGTCAATATAGGGGATAAATGTGAGAAAGCGTCTTTTCTAATTGTGTGAAGGAATTGTGGAACTACCTCGCAGGGTCGTCGTGAGGCTAAAACAGAAGCGAGGAGAACAACGGAAGCCACGTTGGGTCCCTGTTGGGGAGGAAGGCAGTACATAAAGTAAACAAATTAACAAACTTGTAACTTCGATCTTACAGTCTTCTGCAGCCTTATAACATTCCTAGCCCCCCCCCCTCCCCAGGGGAAGTCTGCACAAAGGCAGTCCAAATTCAGCACCAAGGAAAGCTGATTTATGCAGTCTTCATGCAGCCTCCATTGTATCCGTGGCCAATAAATCAGGTTGGAATGTGCCTCTTTCCCATAATTTATTCTCCTTTCCTCAGCAGCCGGGTAGCCGCAATTGCAGCAACAGAAACGGGAAGTCTTGTGGCCCCTTAAAGACTAACGTATTTATCGTAACCTCCAAACTGGTGGCACTCCAGTGCCAGCGGGAGAATGTTATAATCTACCAGCTGCTGCTGCTGCTGTTGCCGCTGACCTCCAAGTCACCGTATTCGGAGGGGGGGGGGAAAGACTTCAAAAGGAAGCTCCGGCATGAAACTGCTGAAATAGAATTTATCAGCTATTTGATTCTGTTTGGACTTAATTGTAACCACGGGTTTCTGGCTGGCTGGAGGGGCTCAATTAGCCTGCAAGAGCTAATGAGACAGTATTGTTCTCCATTAAGATCGCTGTGAACAGGTTGCTCTTCTCTATATTTTCGTCCTGCTGGAAATGTGACAAAACAGCTATATTTTATGGTCTTTGAGCCCCCGTCTTTTATGTATATATTTTTGGTACCTGTGCACGTGTAATAAAGATCATCTATTGACGGGTGGGGATGCTTTACTAGGGCTGCCAATCTCTAGGTGGTCATACAAACAAACAAAGAGAACAATCTGTCACGCTGTAGAAATCACACCAGAGACCACTGGCTTCTTATACAGTTCTACTTACAACCAAAATTAATACACATAACAAATAGTCTTTCCACCCTGCATAAATGACAACTGCACCAGTTGAATAGTGACTTAATAGTCCTTGAAAGTACAAGTCTCTCTACAGATTGATGTGCTCACCGGCTCATGGTGCAGAGAAGAGTTTCCAGAAGGAAGCATGCGGTAGACAGCATGAGCTCCGGACGGCCTGTAGTATGAGCCAAAGGAGCGGTGACGGCACGCCTCAATTGCTTTGCCATTTCTTAGGGCTTCATCAGGCTGCTTTTCCTTAGTGATGGAGCTCAACCCAGCTCGACTTCGTGTCATTTTGAATCTTGCCAGAGCCAGTTTGGTTTAGTGGTTAAGAGTGCAGACTCTAATCTGGGGCTGTCGAGGTTGATTCCCTACCCCTCCACATGCAGCTGCTTGTGTGACCTTGGGTCAGTCACAAGTTCTTTCAGAACTGTTCTCTCAAAGGCAGTTCTCAAGAGAGCTCTCTCAGCCCCATGTACCTCACAGGGTGTCAGTTGTGGGGAGAGGAAGGAAAGGAGATTGTAAGCCATTCTGAGACTCCTTTGGATAGTAAAGGGTAGGGAATAAATCCAATCTCCGCCTCTTCCTCCAAAATCTCCAGGTATTTCCACCCTGGAGTTGGCAACCCTATGGTTTATGCATGGGATGAAGTAGGAACCAGTCCATAAGAAAAAGAGGCATAACAGCCAGATCTCAAGGTGTCCTATCCAGAGTTGCCAACCTCCAGGTGGCGGCTGGAGATCGTCCACTATTACAGGAGACAGAGATCAGTTCGCCTGGAGAAAACGGCCACTTTGGAAGGTGGGCTCTCTGGCAGTATACCATATTGAAGACCCTCCCCTCCTCAAACCCCACCCTTCTCAGGCTCCACCCCAAAATCTCCAGGTCTTTCCAAGTGTAGAGCTGGCAACCCTAGTCCCACTGGACACTGCATCGGTCAGGCCGCACCTGGAGTATTGTGTGCAGTTCTGGAGGCCTTACTTCAAAAAGGATGTGGACAGAATGGAGCAGGTACAGAGGAGAGCAACGAGAGTGATCGGGGGCCTGGAGACCAAGCCCTGTGAGGAAAGGCTGAGGGACATGAGAATTGTTCAGTCTGGAGATGAGGAGGCTGAGGGGGGACATGATGGCTCTCTTGAAGTATTTGAAAAACTGTCACTTAGAAGAAGGCAGGCAGCTGTTCCTGTTGGCAGCAGAGGCTAGGGCTCGTAATAATGGGTTTAAATTATGAGTCGAAAGGTACCAGCTGGATATTAGGAATCTTTTTTTTTTTTTTACGGTATAAGTTGTGCAACAGTGGAATCAGCTGCCTCGGGAGGTGGTGAGCTCCCCCTCACCGGCAGTCTTCAAGCAGCGGCTGGACAAACCTTTGTCAGGGATGCTCTAGGCTGACCCTGCACTGAGCAGGGGGTTAGACTAGATGGCCTCTGGAGGGCCCCTTCCGACTCTGTGATTCTATGATTTTACATATAACCAAGTGTGCTAGATTTGCTGATTTAACCAGAGTACTGTGACAGGAAACCATAATTGTGATTGATGAAGCCCCCTTTTTTTAACATTGTCAAGATTTCTGATAAATTCCAGCCCGACATTTTCATGAGTGTTGGGCTAGGATCCAGGAGTCCCAGGTTCGAATCCCTACTCTGCCGTGGAAGGTTGCCAAGTGACCTTGGGGCCAGTTCTACGCCGTGAACCTAACCTACCTCACAGGGTTGTGAAGATGAAATGGTGAAGGGGAGAAGGTAGTAAACCACTTTGGGCTCTCACTGGGGGGGAACGTCGGGTATAAATGGAATAAATAAATAATGTAAGTTTTCCTTTCCTTCATCAATTATGACTTTCAGGTTAGCAATAGAATGGCATCATAGACTGGAACGTTCTTCCACTCATTTTGAATGCTGCTGTTTTCAATATAAGATTCGTGTCCTTTTGCTTGATTTCCCCCCCCTCCTATCAATTAATTATCGTATGGTGTTATGTCAGGAACAGCCAGGAGATCTTGGAAGGGACCGTTTGGCTGCTGAAGCTGTAGCTCTTTTTTGGCACCACTAGGTGGCGAGCGATGCTTATTTTTAGGCTGAGGGTGCTGTGACTTGCCTAAGGTCACCCAGCTAGCTTCAAGAGGGGAAGTGGGGAATCGAACCCGGTTCTCCAGATTAGAGTCCGCCGCTTTTAACCACTACACCAAACTGGCTCTGTATCTCCTATATACGTGGGTAGCAGAAAAGCATTGTTGACCGGTGACTGCATAAACCCCACTGGAGGATGAGCAGTCCAGACAGAAGGTTGCAACCTCAGTGAGAAGAGGCCCTGATGGAAAATCCCACAGAAACTTGCCGGGGTTTGTTTCTTTTCTGCTGTCACCAGGGCCACCAAGGCATTTTAACAGATTAAAAACGTACAGGATAAAAACACGCATTAGGAGAGCCAGTTTGGTGTAGTGGTTAAGTGCGTGGACTCTAATCTGGGAGAACCGGGTTTGATTCCCCACTCTTCCACTTGCAGCTGCTGGTGTGACCTTGGGGCAGTCACAAGCTCTGGCACAGCTGTCCTTGAAAAAGAGCAGTTTCTGTCAGAGCTCTCTCAGCCCCACCTACCTCACAGAGTGTTGTGGGGAGGGGAAGGGAAAGGAGTTTGTAAGCCGCTCTGAGACTCCCAAGTGAAGGGCGGGGTATAAATCCAATCTCTTCTTCTCTGCTTGTGTGACCTTGGGTCAGTCACAAGCTCTGGCACAGCTGTCCTTGAAAAAGAGCAGTTTGTGTCAGAGTTCTCTCAGCCTCACCCACCTCACAGGGTGTCTGTTGTGGGGAGGGGGAGGGAGAGGAGCTTGTAAGCCGCTCTGAGACTCCAAGTGAAGGGTGGGGTATAAATCCAATCTCTTCTTCTCTCTTCTTCTTCTTCATTAACAAATTACGAAAACCAAACGAGAACACTTCGTTCAAATAATTAAAACCAAGCTAAAATGCACATATAATGCATTACATTTCAGGAGAGCAGCCTTGATGATGAGAGATGGGATTTATACCCTGCCCTTCGCTCAGAGTCTCAGAGTGGTTCACAGTCTCCTTTCCCTTCCCCTCCCCACAACAGACACCCTGTGAGGTAGATGTGGGTGAGAGAGCTCTTTGAGAACTGCTCTTGAGAGAACAGCTCTGAGACAACTGTGGCTTGCCCAGGGTCACTCAGCAGCTGCTTGTGGAGGAGTGGAGAATCAAACCCGGTTCTCCCAGATTAGAGTCCGCGCTCCTAACCATGACACCAAACTGGCTCCTTTTTTTTTTTTAATTAACGTTTTTATTGAAGTGTTAACATTTTCGTACAATTGTTAAGGTAAGTTAAAACCACTTCAAGTTTTTACAGAAATTATAAAGTATGAATAACTTTACAGAATATAAATCGAGTAATTAGAACACTTTGAGCAGTCAACAGTTATCTAAATAAGAGAGCATATTAATACAACTTATTGTTACAAAAGATAAGAGCAAAAGCAGTGAAATTGGTAAACTTTAAACTTTAGAGAATCAATTAGTGGTGCTTTACAAGATTTGAATGCTTGTACTGTTAAAGTATAATGTCAAACTGGTTCCTTGTTGGTAGCAGTAGAAGAACTAGATTTGAACCCAGTAGCGCCTTAGAGACCAACACCATTTTGGGGGAATGAACTTTCAAGAATCAAAGCGCCTAAGCGAGATCCGAGTCTTGAAAGCTTGTCCCCCCAAAAAAAATCTTGTTGGTGCCACTGGACTCAAATCTAGCTCATATAATACAATAAAATGCACATACATAAAAACAAGAATTAAAAAGTGGGCCGGAAGGAGGGATCATTGAGGGAAAACCAGATGAAACAAAACAGTTCACCCACTGGTGGAAGATCGCAACAGAAGAGGACAGGCGAGTCTCTCTGGGGAGAGAGCTCCAGAGCTTTGGATCCATGACCACTTCCCTAATCTCCGAAGTTGGAGGGAATGGACCTCAGAAGATGACCATAGCAGTCATGGATGTTTGTAGATCGGGTTCCATTTACGGAAAGGGAGTGTTGCACTGTTTCAATTTGGGGACGGGCTGTGGCTCAGTGGAAGAGCTTCTGCTTTGCATGCCGAAGGTCCCAGGTTCAATCCCCAGCATCTCCAGTTAAAAGGACTGGGCAGGAGGTAAAAGACCTTGGCCTGAGACTCTGGAGAGCTGCTGCCAGTCTGAGTAGACAACACTGACCTTGATGGATCAAGGGTCTGAGTCGGTACAAGGCAGCTTCAGGTGTTCATGTGACATGCAACCACAGTTTATTTTAACCAGGGTTAGTTTCGGAACCAGGGTTTGCCTTGCAGGCGATCGCTCAAAGCTGGTTTATATGAACAAATGCTGGCTCCATTGCCTTTGTGTTCGCTGGTCATCGTTACAACGGAGAAGGCATGAGAGCACAGCTGGAGAACAAAACTAGGGTTAAGCGAGGCTGTTTACATTGGTGCATCACACAAGACTAGAATTAAGAGGAAGTGTTGTTAATAAACTGACTTCAAACTGGGGTGGCCGGTGGGGGGCAGGAGGGAGTTGCCGGCAGCGGGAGAGAAGCCTAGGCCACCAGCGATGAGGCAGTGTCATTTCCGGTGTGCACTGGAAATGATGTGATCACATTGCTGGCAGTGGGGAATGCTCTGGTGTTTGGGCAAAAACTCTGTGTTAGACACCATTTTTACTATGCCAGAGCGTCACCAGTGACACAATGGCATCACATCCAGTGCACCAGGGCTTTTTTTTGTAGAAAAAGGCCAGCAGGAACTCATTAGCATGATAGGCCGTACCCAACAGCAGGAACTCATTAGCATATTAGGCCACACCCCTGACAGCACAGCTCATTTGCATATTAGGCCACACCCCATGTTACCAGAAGTGTGGTCATCCAGCCACACCCACCTTTTGCTTCTTATTCTCTTTACCTTGTTTGTTGTCAAAACCCAGGGCTTTTTGCATGTTAGGCCACACACCCCTAATTGTAGCCAATCCGAATGAGTTTCTGCTGTTGGGTGTGGCCTATTATGCTAATGAGTTCCTGCTGGGTGTGGCCAACTTGGGAGCCACCCAAAACTCCGTTCCTGTGCGTTCCTGCCCAAAAATAGCCCTGCAGTGCACACAGGAAGTGACATCACCATGTCACTGGCGACAGCAGCCCAGGCCTCCCTCGGCTGCTGGTAAGTCCCTGCTCTGCCCAGTTGATCGATGGTCTGGAGTGGGTCCCAGGGAATCCCCCGCCCCCAGCGGGGGGCTGACCACCCTACTTCAAACCACGGTTTCTGATCCTGGTTTGAGGTACCCTAGCTTATCACGATTAGTACAGTGGCCCACATTCAGACAATCAGATTTACCACAGTTAGTTAAATTAAACCATGGTTTTATGTTGGGAGAAAGGAGGAGAAAATCAATTTGCGATTCAAGCCCAGGCATGGTGGTGGTGGTTGTTATTTCAATTCAATTTATTACTCAGAAGTGGATCTCTTGGTATTCTGCAGGAGGTCTGTCTAGGTGTTCTTCCCCTGTTCCATTTGTCCTCTAAAATAGTTCTTCCAAGCGGGGACAGGTGTGTGACGGGCCCTTTCTTCCAGCTGAGGGGAGTCACACAGCCTTGTATCATTTCGGAGAACCAGGATGGTTTTGAACTGTAAACCTTCCCCTCAATTACAAGATGTTCTTATAAGGTAGGAAGTTGAAAAGCTTTGGGGTCGCTGCTGTGAGGTAGGTTTTGCGGCGAGCAAGAAGAACACGAAGATCACCGAGGCAGGAGTTACATGAAGATAACAAAGAAGATTTCTTTCCTATTAAGGTTCCTTCTAAGGTTGGATTTCAAGAACAGGTCAGAAGCACAGATCTCCGGATTATCAAAGCAGAAGGCTGGCCGAGGCACAGGATTTTAAGCTAGTTATGGCTTCAGAGTGCGGTTTGAACTCCCTGTACTACTTACAGGTACAAAGAGGTTTTCACAGGCTAACCTAGCCGACAGGTTGCATCCTCTCTCACACACACACAGGATTCCACCCACGCCGGCCTGCTCTTTTCCAGGAGTCAGGCTAAATGGGAAGAGGTCTGCTCATCACCAGAGGCAGGCCTGCAGTCGGGCACTCTGTTCTCTCCCAGAGGCAGAATTAAACCACTCTGCAGTGCTACTAGGCAGAGCTTACCCCCCTAGCATCCAGGGGTGAGTAGACAATACACTGAACATGAGCCAGCAGTGTGATGTGGTTGCTAAAAAGGCAAATGTGATTTTGGGCTGTATCAACAGAAGTATAGTGTCCAGATCATAAGATGTGACGGTAGCACTTTACTCTGCTCTGGTTAGACCTCACCTAGAGTATTGTGTTCCGTTTTGGGCACTACAATTTAAGAAGGATATCGACAAGCTGGAACGTGTCCAGAGGAGAGCAACGAAGATGATGAGGGGTCTGGAGACCAATTCCTATGAGGAAAGGCTGAAGGAGCTGGGTATGCTTAGCCTGGAGAGGAGACAACTGAGAGGTGATATGAGAACCATTTTCAAGTACTTGAAGGGCTGTCATCGAGAGGATGGTGTGGAGTTCTTTTCTGTTGCTCCAGAAGGTCGCACCAGAACCAACAGGTTGAAATTAAATCAGAAGAGTTTTCAGCTAAACATTAGGAAGAACTTCCTGACAGTTGGAGTGGTTCCTCAGTGGCACAGACTTCCTTGGGAAGTGGCGGGCTCTCCTTCTCTGGAGGTTTTCAAACAGAGGCTAGATGGCCATCTGTCAGCAATGCGGATCCTGTGAACTTAGGCAGATCACGAGAAGGGAGGGCAGGAAGGGTTGCCTCAGGGCTTAGTCCTTGTGGCCCTTTTTTACACATCCAGGGAAATGCTGATTGCCACTTTGGGGTCGGGAAGCAATCCTGGAGGTTTTTTGTCATCTTCTGGGCGTGGAGCAGCGGTCACTACGGGTGTGGAGGGGGAGGTATTTGTGAATTTCCTGCCTTGTGCAGGGGGTTGGACTAGATGACCTTGGAGGTCCCTTCTAACTCTGTGATTCTGTGATTCTATAAACGGTCTCTTCCTTTACTGAGGCCAACCAGAAACAAACACCACACTCTCCCTGAGGCATACCGGAACTAAGCTGCTTCCCTTAAACATTCCATCCCCCCCTCTGAAAGTTGATTGGACGTGGGAGCTGCACTCCGATAGCTGAGTGGCTGTTTCCCCCTTCAGGGGCAGGACAACTTCCTTTCTCCCCCCCCCCAAAAAACACAATTTATTAGGATATAATAAACGTTCAAACATACAACAAAGTTTATGTTATACATCCTTTTTCCTCTTACCCCCACCCTTTCGTGGCTTCCCACAGTGCTCCAACCTCCTGCCCATCTCTTAGATCTTTTACATATCATCCTTTTTTAAAATATTCAAACTCTACAGGTAACACATTTTTCAATTGTTGTTCTT
>NW_015162075.1:118418-123386 GCF_001447785.1 Gekko japonicus
CCTTCATCTTGTTTCTTTGAAGGCTGTTGGGCGGCGGTCAGAAGGAACTGGCGGGATCTGCGTGCCCCTCCTTGGTCATGCGCAGTGGAGCCGGCGCGTGACCTGGGAGAGGCGCGAAAATCCCTTTTGCTAGCTACCGGTACCGAGAAGGTTCAGCGCAGGCGCAGTATTCCCAAGGGTGTGAATGCACAGATGACCACTCGAAGATCACCAGTTACAGGTAAGCAACCTGTCTTTCCACAAATTTGGAGTTACAGTGAGTTGCCTCTGGCAATGAAACGTGATCTGTTCTCCATTATAAAATGCACATTTTTTTAAAAAATCTCCATGCTATTCACATGTTACAGCGAACACGTGGAGTACATGCATCTGTTTGTCAGAAAGAGTGCACCCTCACTCACGTTACATATGAAACCCGGTACTGGTACCCAGATAAACGGCACATTCAGCTCCGTTCCGTGTTCATGCATCGACCATAATACGAGAATTAGGCAGTGCATGTGTAAGGAATAATAAAAAAAGTGTACACTGTACATGGATTGCATGTGCATTCATTGTCATTTGTGAACAGGGCTCAAGTGTACCCTGTGTGCAGACCGTACATGTGTTCACTGTAACTTGTGAGAAGGGCTCTTGTGTTGACATTGTTGTTACAATCGTGTGGGGCTCCTCATGCTCTGCTGAGTCCTTCCCAGTCGAGTCCGTGGGGCTTTAAGTGACACATTAGGGCAAGGGAGTTGGCAGGAGATTAAATCTCTCATCTCGGACTGTCATGCAGAGCAGAGGCTGTAACATACGTTGAGCGATTGCCTGATTCTCCCGATGTGGCAGTTGGGACCACTGGCCTTTGCCAGAAGGTAGAGGCGCAATTAGACGGGGCCATCAACAACCCCCTGTAGGGTTATGCATATGAACACTGATAAGGCTAATTGAGAGCCGCTATAGTCTAGCATGCCTGCCTGACTTCCCTCTCTGCCAAAGTGTATTCCTGGCTGTGCAGTTTCTCGAACGCTTAGATGAAATAATTTGAAGGTTGTGTGAGTTTTAATCAGTTCCTATAATGCTGTTTCCTGCTCCACATTTCCTAAAGTAATAGGAAGCTTTCGGAGAGGCCCTGAAGTCATTTTCTGGGCAGGGACAAGGTCTTTTCAGATATTGCACTCACACATTCTGCAAACCTGCCCGCTGAATAACCTTACCTGAAATATGTGATCACCATGTTGTTTGAACAATGATAACATGCATGTTTTGCCCAGTAGCAACTATAAGGCTAACAAACTTTATTGTAGCATGAACTTTCGAGAAATACAGCTCTCTTTGTCAGATGCATCTGACGGGGGAATATCTCAGTGACAAATGCCACATGGATCCTGGTACTAGTCCCTGGTTTCATTCGCAGTGTGAACGTGCGTAGCCTCTTCCTGCAGAAATGTGAATGCACATAAATGCAGATTTAGAAGAAGAAGAAGAGAAGACATTGGATTTATACCTTGCCCTTCACTACCCAAAGGTGTCTCAGAGCGGCTTACAAACTCCTTTCCCTTCCCCTCCCCACAACAGACACCCTGGGAGGTATGTGGGGCTGAGAGAGCTCTGACAGAAACTGCCCTTTTTCAAGAACAGCTCTAATCAGAACTACGGCTTGCCTAAGGTCATCCAGCAGGTGCAAGTGGAGGAGTAGGGAATCAAACCCGGTTCTCCCAGGTTAGAGTCCGCGCACTTAACCACGACACCAAACGGGCTCTCATGCATTTACATGCATTCATTATCACATGTGAACAGGGTAGTGAGGAGGCTCGACATGGGGGTGGGGGCAAGGGGAGAGCACCTGCAGTAATGGTGTGACATCAATTCAAGGAAAAACCTGGAAGCAATGTCATGCCTCTCTAGGAATCACTGGAAACTCTACAGTAAAACCATATATAGTCCAGCGATTCCTAGAGAGCCGTGATATCACTTCTGGGCAGTGTTCCCTCTAAGCTGAGTTAGTGTGAGCTAGCTCACAGTTTTTTAGCCTCCGGCTCACAGATTTTTGCCTTCGCTCAGGAAGGATGGCTCCAGAGCAAACTAACTTATGCAGTAGCCAAATCGCTGGCTCACAACTTTAATGCCGGCAGCTTACAAAGTAGAATTTTTGCTCACAAGACCCCATAGCTTAGAGGGAACATTGCTTCTGGGTATTCCCAGGAAGTGACGTCACACTTTTTGCCTGAGGCTGATTTTTACCAAAAAAATTGCCAGTGAGTTGCTGTCAGTTGCTTCCCTGCTATACAGGGAGACCAGCAACCCTTCAGCAGGGCTTCTGTGAGCTGGTGAGCCATTGGCACACAGCCAATGCTGAATCAATCTGTCAGTTTTTCGCACAGCTACTCAACCAGGCTAATACTATAACCCAGGGGTGTCAAACATAAGGCCTGGGAATATGTATGGAAATATAAGGCACTCCCCCTTTTATGGCATCTCTTGGAAAAAACCTAGGCCTGTATATGATTAAACACATTTATTGGGGCTTTTGTGGGTTCCCCGGCAAATCAGTTGCTTTCCCTGCTAGGAATCAATTGCTTTTGTATGCATTTTGAGTAAAAAAATAATAATATTGTTAATTGGGTTTGTTTGTGTCCTTTATAAAGTTTATATCTCCGGTACCTGGCATTACATTTTATGGCACACCTGGCCCGCCCGACAAAGGGGCGTTTATGTCAGATCCGGCCCTCGTAACAAATGCGTTCGACGCCCCTGCCATAACCATCGACTTTTCTGAATTAGGAAGTGCCACTACATCACACTGCTCTCTGCAGGCCTAGTGGGAATGCCGGCCTCCAGGTGGGACCTGAGGATCTCCTGGAATTACAGCTCATGTCCAGACTACAGAGATCAGTTCCCCTGGAGAAAATGGATGCTTTGGAGGGTGGGCTCTACTGAGGTCCTCCCCAGACTCCATCCCCTAATCTCCAGGAGTTTCCCAAACTGGATGTGAGCACCCCATCCCCTGCTGGTGGCCAGGGGTGACCTGCCAAACCTAAGGCCTGGAATCGCTCTTCACAGCATCCTTCATGTAAGGGATAACGTCCTTCTCTTCTGGCCGCGGGTTCTAATTTAACCATCAGTTCCGCCAGCCATCTAAATCAGGGCTCTGCGTGGCACTTGCTCAAGATTGGAGGCCGTTTTTCTCCCGCCGCGGCCTTCCAGCACTTCTGTTCCAATTACCCGAGCGTTTCAGCATGAGACGCTCTGTTCCCCACCCCGTTTCCTCGAGTGCCAGCACAGCAGTAAATGACAGCCACCTGCGGGGCCCTCGGGAACGAGAGCGGGGAGTCTGCTGGCTGGCAGCTTGGGGAGACTCAATTACATCGTGCGTGATTAATGATGGCCCCGGCACACCTTGATTTAGAGACCGATTTGGCGGCTGCCATCTTTCCCCACGTGGGTCATCATAAGAAGAAAAAAATCAATTGGGGTTTTCTCTGCAGAAATCAACTCAACGCGCTGAGCCTGGATGTCTACAAAGTAGTTGATTCGGAGGGCCAAGTGAGCTCCAAAAAACCGAAACAAACACCAATCTCATATAAATCAAGGGGAAACCTACCGGTGCTGTGCCTATGCAACTGCTCAGCGAGGAGAACAACTTGTTCCATACTTCCACATGGTATGGTGGTTAGAAGGTTGGATTGGGATCGGAGAGATGCAGATTCAAATCATTGCTTGCCGCGAAGCTGTCGAATGGCCTGCCTGAGGAGGTCAGGAGAACCTGTAGTGGTTAAGTGCGCGGACTCTAATCCGGGAGAACCGGGGTTGATTCCCCACGCCTCCACTTGCAGCTGCTGGATGACCTTGAATAAGCCACAGTTCTGTCAGAGCTGTTCTTGAAAGAGCAGTTCTCTCAGAGCTCTCCCAGCCCCACCTACCTCACAGGGTGTCTGTTGTGGGGAAGGGAAAGGAGTTTGAAAGCCGCTCTGAACTCCAAGTGAAGGGCAGGGTATAAATCCAATCTCCTCTTCTTCAGCTGGCTTTCCACAAACCGCATAACTGAATTTTTCAAGAGGGCTCTTCTGCACAGGCAGTGTACAAAACAATTCACAAAGTTAGTTGGAAAAATTAGTTGGAACTATACTACTGTGTACAGTTTGCTGAAACCAGGATCCACTTATGGAATTATGAATCACTTAATGAGTCATGTTAATATTTATATTTTGCTTCAGTTCTGTTTTTAGACTTCTGGTTCATTCTACAACCCTCATTCTATCACATTGCTTATTGAATGTCCTATTGGTCAATTGTATTGACTGACTGTATTCCACTTTGAATGAATCTGAGTGAGAAAGGCATACCAGAAAGGAAGGGAGGAAAAGAAGGGAGGGAGGGAGTGGTAGAAAGATAGTAAATAGATGGGGAGAGTGAAAGAAAGAAAAAAAGAAGGGAGGGAGGGAGAGGTGGAAAGAAAGCAAATAGATGGGATGAAAGAAGAGAAAGACAAAAGGAAGGAAGGAAAAAAGATGGGGAGGGGGCGGGAGGGAGGGAGAGGGAGGGAGAGGTGGAAAGATAGTAAATAGATGGGGAGAGTGAAAGAAAGAAAAAAGGAAGGGAGGGAGGGAGAGGTGGAAAGAAAGCAAATAGATGGGATGAAAGAAGGGAAAGAAAAAAGGAAGGAAGGAAAATAGATGGGGAGAGGGGAGGGAGGGAGGGAGAGGTGGAATGAAAGCAAATAGATGGGGAGAGATGAAGGAAGGAAGGAAGGAAGGAAAGAAGGAAGGAAGGAAGGAAGAAAGATGTGGTGGAGAGAGGTGTGTGAGGCAGGGAGATCCTTAGTGCTAGTGACTGTGCTAGTGACAAAGGCTGGAACATGTCATTTTGGGGCCACCCTTGACATGCAATACTGTAGGCAGGTTGGGCTCATTGGGTGTGGCTGTGGCTCATTGGCAGAGCAACTGTGGCTCATTGGCAGTGCAACTTACAAAAATATTTTAAAAG
>NW_015162076.1:0-66990 GCF_001447785.1 Gekko japonicus
TTTCCTGGAGAAGTTGGCATAACAGCTGGTCACAACAGGGGCTGTTGACAGGCTCAATATCAAGGGAGGTTAGAATGCTTTTATTTATTTTTTATTTTTCCTTGCCAGTGGCAGACCCAGCCCTTTGGAATGGGGTGCTTAGAGAAGTGTAAGAAATATCATCTCTATAGGAAAAAATGTAAGGGTGAATTACTGTAAAGGGCCTTTGGGAATTAGCCTGCTGATGTGCCGATTGTTTGAAAGTGTTGTTGATTTTAACATTTATGGTATTATCTAAGTATCTTTGAGTGTATGACACTCGGAGGTACACCAGCGTATGACCAAAAATATTTTAAAGAAAATCTTGAGACCTGCTGATGTCGCATCCTGTGCCAGTGTGGGAGTCAGATATGGGTGTCACTGAGGAGGAGCAGGTCTTAGTATCCTAAGGCCTCTCAGACCATTCTGTCCTGCCAGTGGTATAACATTATACTGGCAAAAATGCTGGCATAAATTTAACATTTATACCTAATTTAGTATGGGTGCAAGATAATGTCTCACCAGGCTCCTGCCATGCCAACATATCCACAGCATGAGAGACTAAGTTTTCAGTCAGCCAAAGTTCTCTTCGGCACTACAGAGAGCAGCCAGAACACTTCATATCTAGGCAGGGGTCATTTCGTAGAAAAGAGCTAGGGGAGCTCATTAGCATAACTCATTAGCATATGCCACACCCCCTGACATCAGGGGCCCGGCGGTGGACCTGCAAGGCCAGCGGGAGTGCAAGGAAGCCCCGCCAAGGCCCTCCCTGGCCCCAGGCAGGCAGGGGTGGGGAGAGGCGGGGAGGAAGCAACTTACCCTCCCTCTTTTCCTGCCTCCTCCTGGCTGAATGAGGGCTGGAAGCGGGGTGGCCAGAAGCAGGGGGCGGGGCTTCGTCATGTGCCCCACCCCCCTGCACCTCACCCGGGGGAACTGCGTTCCCCCGCATTCCCCCCCGAAATGACCTCTGTCTAGGGTTGGTAGGTAGGGAGAGGGGGGCATATGACCTTAGCGACATTGCCAATGGCACTATGTCACTTCAAGGCACAACCATAGAATTCCTGGCAGTTTCTAGGCTACTCTTCATCATCTCTGGGTTGCACCCAGAAGTGACAAACCAGTGCAGAGTGGGAGGCCTCTTTGCAAAAAAAAAAAAACCACACACACACAAAAATTCTCCTGCTGCTACTCAGAGGGGCAGCAGGCGATGGTAGTAGGGTTGCCAGCTCTGGGTTAGGAAGGACCTGGAGATTTGGAGGACGGAACCTTCTCGGGAGGGCAGGGTTTCGGAAGGGAAGGGGCCTCAGCGGGGTATAATGCCATCGACTCCATCTTCCAAAGCAGCCATTTTCTCCAGGGGAACTGCTTTTGGTCGTCTGGAGATCAATTGTAATCTGGAGGGTGGCAACCCTAAACAGCAGTGATCAGTGGAAGGCCTCTCACCATAGCAGGAGGCCTGGCAACCTGACCCATACCCCAGATGACAGGGCATATAGGCTATACCTCTTGGGTCTCCTGTCACGTACACTTCAAACACACACGGTGCGACTTAGTGATGGGAAAGACAGGTTGCACTCACCCTGCCAAGGAGCAGAACAAAGAAGTCTATTGTTAACCTCGCTGTGCTCAGAACCCTTACAGGTATCCCCACCTCGTGACACAAAATCCAACCTGGATCCCTCACTCCTCCAATTGGGGAGCTTCATACAGGTAAGGTGGGAGGTCCCTATTTGACTGCTGCAAATCTCTCCCCCCCCCCCTCCATCACAGTCCTACTGTGGACTGGTTCTCTCAGCAGTGTCTCTTATACACGAGGCCCTGGGACCACATCAGTATGATGTCACACTAGTATAACTCCACAGGCTAGTGGGGAAAATTGGAGCAAAGCTTCTGGGTGCTGGGTAACTACCAGCTATAGCAGAGCGGACAGTGCTGGCTTCCGCGGATATTCTCTTGTGTGTGTGTTTTGTTGTTGTTGTTGTTGCTTTCCTGTTGCTGGATCCCAGCAGATTTTTCATTAAGTTTCACCTAATTCACCTCCTTACTACAGCCCTCCTCCCACATGTGTTCTGTCTATGCAGGTCCTATGATTTCCAGTATAGCCTTTTTTGGTGATCAAAGGGGACTCTTCACACCGATGGAAAAACTCGTTGGATCTAACCTGTTGGGTCTGTGTCCCATAGATTTTTTTTTTTAAACTTTGCTTCTTGGGTCATTCTTCCCTCAGAGACCTGAACCTTTGGGCTGCCAGGGACATTGCGTGGGTGCAAAGGAAACTGTGGAGCTAGCTGAGTGATCTGGTTGGAATGAACATGCTTTCCTTCCTGTCTCCACCTGCAAAAGGGACAGGCGTTTGCAGAAGGAGATTAGAACCCATTGCTTGTAGAGCTCCATACACAACACAGGGTGCTGTGTTGCCTGAGTCCTTCTCTTTGTTGTGTTCTGAGGCTAAAAAAAGGGCAGGGCAATATCAGAGATCGGGTAGTGTGTCACCCTGCATTGATTGGCTACTGCCATATATGGCTGACACGGGGTGGTGGGGGATTGCCAGTATGCCTCTCTGTGATTGGTGGGGATAGACAGTGATGCTATGATCACCAATATAATTGCTATTCTGTCAGCTCTTTGGCGCCGCACTTTTTCTGGCATATTTTTCGCTAAGCAAAGGCCATTGACTAGCTATATTGGTGCCATGCCAGTATGGGAGTTGTGTTGACAACTAGGGCCTAAGGTTGAGCTGTTAGTCTTCCACTGAGTCTGCTACAACTACAATTGTGTTGTCCCCTCTGTCATTTGAGATCTGCACATTCCTGACATCGGGCTGTCTCCTACTAGGAGCAAAACTTTCTGGTCAGGGAGACTATCACAACCAAATTGCTTGTACCCTCCCTTTCTGCTTCTTTCAGGGTTTGACTTGATCGACTTGGTAGAGTTTATTTTGAGACTGTCGCTGAGGTCAGGTTCCCCCACTGAAATTACTTCTTTATATGCACAGTGCTCCGAAGTATGAAGGAAGACAGGAGGGCCTGGCATGATGTGGTCCATGGGGTCGCGAAGAGTCGGACTCGACTGTGCGACTGAACAACAACAACACTTTGTTTTTAGGGTAAGAAATATATTGTTGATAGGGGTTTTTTAAAAGTTCCTTTGGAAACTCTCAGCGCTAAAAAAGTAGCATATAAATCTGGCCAATCCAATTAAAAAGCCATTGAAATAGCTGTGGCTATCATGTGTGTCCCATTTTCTTTGTTTCCATGCTGCCTAAAGCTGTAATGCTGCAATGAAAGAAATCTAAAGGATTTTAACAGATTGTAATTAAGGACCTGCGGGCAAGATGATTTTGAAATAAATACACTCACCTTGGCTGTCCAGTCCACTGTTCTCTCAAGCTCTTTCACCTTCTCAAAACGTTACTACAACAGATGAACCATTACCGTACAAAGCAATCCCCTGCCCCCAGTTGAGTGACTTTAGACAAAGGTGTTCCCCAGCTGGAGATTTTTCAAGCGCAGAGAGTAGGAAGTGAACCTCCGTGTTCTAGATTTTGCACTCTTTCTGTTCCATATATCCATTGGGAGATTTTCCCTCTCTTTTTTTACTACTGTATTCTTTGGTTCCTAGTCTTCTATATCCATGAAAACATTACAGAGGTCACCAACATGAAGAAGAGGAGACTGTATTTATACCCCACCCTTCACTTGAGAGTCTCGGAGCAGCTTACAATCTCCTTCCCTTCCTCTCCCCACAACAGACACCCTGTGAGGTAGGTGGGGCTGAGAGGGCTCTGAGAGAACTGCTCTTGAGAGAACAGCTCTGACAGCTTGCCCAAGGGCATCCAGCAGCTGCATGTGGAGAGCAGGGAATCAAAACCAGTTCTCCCAAATTAGAATCTTTGCTCCTAACCACTACAGCAAACTGGCCTATGGGCACCATGGTGCACTCTGACATCTTTTCTGGTGCCTGCCAAGTGTTTTCAGAAAGTGGGAAGGGTCAGGGGAGTTGTTTGCCCAGCAAGACTTCTGATTGGCTGTTCAGTTTATTTTTTTTAAATGTTGCTTTGGCAGCAGCAACCACTACAACACAAGGATCTTCACTATGTGACTGCAGATAAGCTGCAGCAGCCATTTTGTGGCTGGCCAGATCTCCCGTGGCGGCCATTTTGTGGCTGGCTACACCTTCCTGCAGCAGCCATTTTGTAGCTGCCCCCACTACACGGTGTCAGAATTCCAAAGGTGCCTATGGGTTCAAAAAGTTGGGGATCCCGAACATATTAAACGTTTGGTTTGTTGCTAAATAGATTGGCTTGGATCCTATGAGCAAGTTGTGTCTTCTGCTAAACCTTCTGCTCTCACAAGATTAACGGTTTTCAGAGGGCGCTTACACAAATGGAAGTTTTAGCAGCAGGGGAAGCACACACTCCAGCAGACTACCTAGTGTGCAAGGATGTTGCTTATAGGACCCCAGCCTATCTCAGCTTCATGATCTATGTTGCTGAATAATTCCTCTGCCCTTACGATTTTGTCAGAGATTTCCGACTAAGCACTTGAATGCACCTGTTTCATAGTCAAACACTGGCTTAGAGGTTCACATCTAGAAGTAGCTTGAAATGTGTGGTGGTGAAAAGTACTGTCAAGTTGCAGCCAACTTATGTCGATTCCACAGGGTTTTCAAGGCAAGAGAGTTTCAGAGGTGGTTTGCCAGTGCCTGCCTCTGAGTAACAATCTTAGACTTTGGTCTCTCTTCCAAGTACTAACCATGGCCGACCCTACTTAGCTTCCAGGATCTGATGAGACCAGGCTAACCTCAGCCATCTACACCAAAGCAGCTCGAAATTCATGCAGTCATCTAAAACAGGATTCCAACTCACGTCATCAGACTGAGGAATCAACGGAGCTGCTTCAGTCTCCTCATGCGACATTAGGAAGAGCATTGCACTGGATTCGTTTTTTCAGAGTGACTAGATTTACCCCAGCGAACATTGGCTGGTATGGATGCTATTGTGAAGCAGAGCATCTTTAACTAGCAGATGCACTATGAAGTTACCAGCAACAATATATTAGAAGATAACATGATCTTGGAAGTCCTCCCATTTCTTCTGGAGAACATTCACAGGCATTGTTTTTATTGCATTATTGTTACATAACCTGTGCACCAGCCTTTAATCAATCCGTTTGCCCATGGATTAGATCTGCTTGTTTACCCTTCCGTCCCTTATGACTTCTCATCGTTTCAGATGTTACTTTGCACCGAGATGGATTGCAAGGTCAAGCTATCAGGCGTCTAACCATTCACAATTTCACATTGATTTCCCCAGGCATGCCACATGCTGGATGCTGGTTTTGTGAAGGAGTGTCTTGGGAGTGAAATCGATACACAGTTCAGCCATGAAAACAGCTCTGATGGAGATCTTAAAGACACAAATCTTTACAGTAGGGTTGATTTTTAAGAAGTGACCTAAGAGCTAATCTCTGGCTCTGTAGGTACGGTGGCAACCCTCTGCTGCTTCTAGCAACCCCAAAGACCATTTTCGACACTTTACCTTAGAAAGGTTTTTGAAGCTTTTTACACCTGTCTGTGCCTTTGGTTTTCTACCGTAAAAGCTTTAATTCTTTGCCAAATACGTAATAGCCGAGTTCAAGGTTTCTGGACGCAATTCGTACAGAAAGTGGCACGCTCAGAATACTGGTGCATTGTGTAGTGTAACAGGATATTTCGGCAGATTTGAGACTTTAGATAAGCATATCGTAGAAGCAATTCATGCATGAGTACTCCGGCCTCGCAAATTTCCAGGGCCTGTTTAGACACTTTGCCAAGTGCCTGAGGTTTGCAAACAATTTGCATACGCATTTACATAATGTGAACAATCTCTAAAGGTTTGGGAGTGGGGGGGATACTCCAGCAAGTTTCCATTCTGACTAATGGATTTTATACTCTTGTAACTTTTCTATGCCTCAAACCCTCTTCCTCCCCAACTCCCCGATGTGTACAACTCTTCCATCCAGGAATATTTTAAACAAAATCCCCTTCAACCTTTGAGGCTGAGAGGAAAAGCCTTATTAAGCTTCCTGATGTAAAAATGCAAGCATCCCCCCCCCAATAACCTGAAAAAAATCAGAATCGAAGCACATGCAATAATTCCCCCCCCTCCAACTATTCTCCCCCCCCCCCGGGGAACTCCCTTTGGGGATTATTCTCTTTAAATATAGGGAGGCCCTTCACTTTATTTATTTTATTATATTTATACCCCACCCTCCCCGCGAACGGGCTTTGTCTAAGCTGTTACCTTAACAAGTGCAAAGGGCAACAATAACTAAGTGCTGTCAAGTCGCAACTGTCCTACGGGACCCCCTCAAGGGGTTTTCAAGGCAATGGGTGAGAAGTGGTTTTGCGATTGCTTCCCTCTGCACAGCATCCCTGCTCTTCTTTGGTGGTCTCCCATCCAAGTACTAACCAGGGCCAACCCTGCTTAGCTTCCAAGCTCTGGCTACTCTGGACTTTTGAGGCTGTGTGTCAGCAAGCTGCCAAATTTCCTTTTATTCTGTGTTTCACATGTATGCGCTTAATTGCTTTCGAGTTCATATGTAGACCTGGTGATGTGCTTAATTGCTTGGCTGCTGGGACGTGTATATCTCTCAAGGCCACAGGTGGTTCCGCTGCTAGATAGTTGCTTGGGTGATCTCACGGAGAGTCGTGGGAAGGAGATATGTTATGCCACCTGGAAGCGTTTGCTCCCAGGCCCGATGGCGCGCGTGGGAAGTCCCGCAATTGGGCCTCAGCAGTTTGAATGTACTATAACCTGTCATGCTCGTTGCTTTCACCTCATTCCTAACAGTGATCCTGTACATGCACCTATAGCTTCAAATAAAGTAAAACCTTTCTACAAGAGTGTGCTTCATTGATGCTGTGGGGGAGCCTGACACTGTGGTACAAAGAGTGGCGTCTGCTTAATTGTTCTGTCATTATTAGCCCATTGACGTTTTAAAGCCATGTGTGTGAAGACAGCCGGCAAAGGTGTGAGCCTCTGTACCACTAGAAGGATATGGCACTAGATAGAATCCAACAGACGTAAAATTGGTTGTGACAAAGTGTGCGTGCTCGTTCATCATTCTAACAGGTGTCCTACAGGACTTTCTTTTAATGTAAGGAGGGGAATTAGCTCTGGAAGCAACCTCGGTTGAGTAATTCTCCGCCAAAAATGCTCTTTCTCCTGTGCTGCATGCAAGAAGCGTTTCTTTTTTAATATGATACGGCCAGTTCTTCAAATAATCTTCAGAGTGAGCTGTAAGATCAAGCCAGAGTATGGCTTGAGTTAAAGTCCACGGCACGTGAAGAACCCCTGAAGATAGCAATCCAATAAAAGCACACTACTTATATTAGTACTATGCTTACATAACACAGTGTATTTCATGTTCACAATGTATAACATGTTTAATGTAAATTGTTTCAGATTACTAAGGTTTGTAAGAAAGTATTGTTCATTGTTAATGTAACAGTTATAGGAGGTAACGAAACTCACTGTAATATGTTTTGGTTACTATGTATAATACTGTTCAAAACAATAAAAAACTTTAAATTAAAAAAAAGCACACGCTAAGAAGTTTAAAATTGGTCTTTTATTTATTTTTATTCCCCCCCCCCTTCAGAATTCTCCTCAGACACCCGAGAGTCTAGTTCATGGTTCCTTTTGCAATGATCCATGGAAAAACCTCTGAAGCCCAAATGAGCTGAGATCCTGAGCCCCTCCATCTTGGGCAGGAGAGATTGCTGAGCACTTCATTTTCCACCTCTAGTTATTGTGCTCCTGAAGTGCCTGAGCCATGAAGAGCTTACCCAGGTTCTGTGCAGTGAACTCCTTGATGTTCTGGGCATAAGTATTAATTTGACCTGCAGTGGGAAAGGGGGGGGGGGAGAGGAAAGTGGAAACAAAAGCTCTGAATTTCTTTGTTCTACAAAACACAGCAACGTTTTCTGCACAAAACTTGTTATTCAGAGAGTCATAGGCCAGTTTCTAACGCCGAAACGTTACACCGGAGGGTGACCAAGGACGCAAGGCAGAGTTATGTATGTCCCAATAAGCGCTATGAAACAAAAGTAAACTGATGATGTAAGGGCAAAACAGCCCTGCCGGATCAAATTATTGGTCCATCTAGTCCAGCATCCTGTTTCAAACGGTGGCCAAGAAGCAGGGAACAGACGCCAAGGTTTGCCCCAGTGCAGCTGCCTAGCTCTAGTGTTCAGAGGTTCACTGCCTCTGGATGGAGTGATTCTCTTTAATTGTCAGCACAACGATGGACCTCTCTTCCTTGGATGGGTTTAATCCCCTTTTTAAGCTGGTTGCCATCACTGCAGCCACCGGCTGAAATCAACAATTTGAATTAATCTTCCAGCACGCCCTTTTGTCTGTTCTTTGTTCGTTCCCAATCAACCACTGGTTGCTTCTGAATTCTAGTATTATGGGAAATGGAGTGGGGGGGGGAAATGTCTACTTTCTCAATCCTGTGCATAACTCTATACAGCTTTTTAAATGTTCCCCTATAGTAGTTTTGTCTCAGAACAGAAAAACCTTACGACTCTTCCATTTTGTTCAATAGGGAAGGTGCTCCCAACTAGAGATAAGAATGATGGGGGGGCAGGGACTGCAGAGGTCCGAGGGGTTTACAGATCCCCGGACCATGAACCTCTACATTTAATAGACCAGGTTGTGGTCCGTTAGGTCCGTGGTGCTGAGCGGCTTACAAAGCCATTTAAAGAAGAAGAGATTAGATTTATACCCTGCCCTTCACTACCCAAGGGAGTCTCAGAGCGGCTTACGAACTCCTTTCAACAGACACCCTGTGAGGTAGGTGGGGCTGAGAGAGCTCTGACAGAAACTGCTCTTTTTCAAGGACAGCTCTGACAGAATGATGGCTTGCCCAAGGTCATCCACCAGGTGCAAGTGGAGGAGTGGGGAATCAAACCCGGTTCTCCCAGATTAGAGTCCACACACTTAACCAGTACACCAAACTGCCTATCAATGCGTTCCCTTTAAATGGCTTTTCCAAAGCTGTGCGGTGTGCGAGTGAAGGCTGAGTGGCGACTTTGCCCACTACAGACAGCTGCAGACTTGCTGGATAGCATCAGGCATATTCCACTTTTCCATCTGAACATCAACACTAAGGCTGGTGCAGGTACAAATAAAACCCCAAAGTCATTTTGCAATTGCTGTGGTTATTAGTAGCACACTTGCCTTTAGCGCAGTTTTGGAAGTCAAAATGATACTTAAAAATTAAGGCCACAGATTAAGGTTACTGTGTTAAAAGAATCCCAGTTGAGTTTTGTTGTGTTTCTCTTTCTTTCCTTGCTTGAAGTGGGTAGGTGTGTGGTAAAGAGCATTCGGATTGTTGGAAGATGTGTGATCTTTCTGTTAAGAGCATAAGAGCATCCCTGCTGGGTCACACCAGTGCTCCAGCCAGTCCAGCATCCTGTCTTACACAGATTCAGATTTGACCTAGATCAGATCCCTGATGAATATACAGTGGAGATGAAGAATAGGTTTAAGGGACTAGATTTGATAGAGTGCCTGAAGAACTATGGACGGAGGTTCGTGACATTGTACAGGAGGCAGCAATTACCACCATCCCAAAGAAAAAGAAATGCAAGAAAGCAAAGTGGCTGTCTGATGAGGCTTTACAAATAGCAGAGGAAAGAAGGAAAGCAAAAGGCAAAGGTGAAAAGGAAAGATTTACCCAACTGAATGCAGATTTCAAGAGAACAGCAAGGAGAGACAAGGAGGCCTTCCTGAATGAACAATGCAAAATAATAGAGGAAAACAATAGAATGGGAAGGACTAGAGATCTCTTCAAGAAAATTGGAGAAATCAAGGGAGTGTTCCATGCAAAGATGGCCATGATAAAGGACAAGAACGGTAGGGACCTAACAGAAGCAGAGGAGATTAGGAAAAGATGGCAAGAATATACAGAAGAACTATACAAGAAGGACCTCAATGTCCTTGACAACCACAACGGTGTAATCATTGACCTTGAGCCAGACATCCTGGAATCCAAAGTCAAATGGGCCTTAGAAAGCATTACTAACAACAAAGTTAGTGGAGGTGATGGTATACCAGCTGAGCTATTCAAAGTCTTAAAATATGATGCTGTTAAAGTGCTGCACTCAATTTGCCAGCAAATTTGGAAAACGCAACAGTGGCCACAGGATTGGAAAAGGTCAGTATACATTCCAATCCCAAAGAAGGGCAATGCCAAAGAATGTTCAAACTATCGCACAATTGCACTCATATCACACGCTAGCAAGGTCATGCTCAAGATCCTACAAGCTAGGCTTCAACAGTACATGGATAGAGAACTGCCAGAAGTACAAGCTGGGTTTCGAAGAGGTAGAGGAACGAGAGATCATATTGCCAACATTCGCTGGATTATGGAGAAAGCAAGAGAGTACCAGAAAAACATCTACTTCTGCTTCATTGACTATGCTAAAGCCTTTGACTGTGTGGATCACAACAAACTATGGCAGGTCCTTAAAGAGATGGGAGTACCAGACCACCTCACATGTCTCTTGAGAAACCTGTATAAGGGCCAAGAAGCGACAGTTAGAACCGGATACGGAACAACTGATTGGTTCAGCGCCCCATCACTCCCTGGCAAATAGAAGGAGAAGTCATGGAAGCAGTGACAGACTTCACATTCCTGGGATCCAAGATCACTGCAGATGGTGACTGCAGCCATGAAATGAAAAGACGCCTGCTCATTGGGAGGAAAGCGATGGCAAACCTAGACAGCATAATAAAAAGTAGAGACATCACCCTGCCAACAAAAGTCCGTATGGTCAAAGCAATGGTATTCCCAGTAGTCATGTATGGCTGCGAGAGTTGGACTATAAGGAAGGCCGAGTGCTGAAGAATATATATTTTTTTAATTATGGTGCTGGAGAAGACTCTTGAGAGTCCCCTGGAATGCAAGGAGATCAAATCAGTCAATCCTAAAAGAAATCAACCCTGACTGTTCCCTGGAAGGCCAGATAATGAAACTGAAGCTCAAATACTTTGGCCACCAAATGAGAAGGGAGCACTCACTGGAGAAGACCCTGATGCTGGGAAAGACTGAAGGTCAAAGAAGACGGGGACGGCAAAGGATGAGATGGTTAGACAGTGTTAATTAAGCAAACTCTGGAGCACGACGGAAGACAGGAGAGCCTGGCGTGATCTGATCCATGGGGTCGCGAAGAGTCGGACTCGACTATGTGACTGAACAACAACAAATGTACACATGACTGAAGCTGTAATGGGATATCCATTGTAGTCTTGTTGAAGACCTTTGACAGAAAAAAAAACAAAAAAACAAAACAGAGTTGCCCTACTGGATCAGACCAGTGGTCCACCCTATTTCACCACGGTGGCCAACCTGTTGTCTCAAAGGGTCCATGATCAGGAAAAAAGGCCAACCCCGATGTTGCCTTCTAGCACTGGTATTCAGAGAAGAAAAGTGGGTTTTTATACCACGCTTTTATCTACCCTAAGGAGTCTCAATCTCCTTCCCTTCCTCTCCCCACAACAGGCACCTTGTAAGGTAGGTGGGTCTGAGAGAATTCTGAGAGAACTGTAACTGGTCCACCCAGCAAGTCTCATGTCGATGAGTGGGGAATCAAATCCGGTTCTCCAGATTAGAATCCACCTCTGAACATGAAGGTTCCCTTTAGTCACTATTGTTAGTAGCCACTGATGGACCTGTCCTTCATGAATTTGTCTAGTCCCATTTTAAAGCCATTTGGTGGATTTGGTCTGTTTGGTGGATACTGGTTTTGTAACCAAAGCTATGCCAGATAAAACCCAGAGGAGGAAAAACTGACAGACACACTTAGGACTGTCTGGGACACCAAATGATATCGTAAGTGACAGGAATATCTGGGAAGCTCTGAGAGAAACCTTCACACTGCATCTCTTCCACTTTGGGCCTGGCAACTTCATGTGCCTCATGCTGCTGACGTGTGGACCATTTTTTATTTTGCTACTTCACGTTATTACTGATTTCACAAACCAGCAGGCTGGGAAAAGCTTTTTCCTGATGTGTTACGCAAATCAAAAAAGTGTCTCTGTCATCCCAGTTTCGTACACGTTCTGCTACTACAAATTTATTTCGCTTGCTAGCCAGGAAGAGCAAAGGAAGACAAAGCCAGATTATCAGAATTAAAACTGCTTAGCAGACCAATATACTTTCAATTTAATGCTCTACTTAGAAAAAAAATTAATGCCTCAGAGACAAAACCAGCCAAGTTTCAGCTTTGATCGCCAACTCAATTCTGCATGAATTAAAACCCTGAATGCTTTTCAGTTCTTTTTCCTGACTCCGCTAAAAAGGGGGGGGGGGACATTCTGGCTGAAGGCTGCTGGAGTGTAATCAGTTCTTGCTTTGCCGAACTCTAGAAGATACCTGAACTGTAGCAACCAGAACACATCAAAGCGCGTCACCAAGGTGTGTCTCCCCACTGCTTTGACCAGTGTCACACTGCTGTGAGAAAATCCGCACCCAGAATTCAGACCATACCTGTTCAGTAATCCAAAAAGATATCTATACAATGGTCCAAATCCCATTTGATAGTTCCGCTAGCAGAGATCCCCGGCTAGCAGAATGAATCTGTGGGATTAGTTGATTATATAATGCTTATGGTGCAATCAGTGTCACTGCAGAGCCACTGAGCAGCAACGTTTTCCAGGCAAATTAAATTTCATTTCAAAGGAAATGAAAAACATTCGCTTCAGCCTCTTCTCTTGGACAAAGCCACAGAAAGCCTCCTGGAAGTATCTTTTTCGCAACCAACACCATTACTGGTGACAGATCACTTCCAAAGCAAGGAATGACAAACCAGTCTTATGGAAAGTTCCCAATCCCTCCCTTTGCCGTCCCATCCGTTTACGTTCTGTAGCGTATCTCCCATTTCCCTTTCTCTTGATTTTTTTTTTATTGGGGGTGGTGGTGGTTCTTCTGAGGACAAAATATTAAGAAAATACGGGGCACTAAATGTGCCTCCCCAGATTACTGGCTGCGGAGGAGTGGGGAAGCAGAGGGCAATCCAAAGAATATAGATGCACCAGGACTGCATCGAACTGAAAAGCGGTTTGACTGTGGGAAGAGCCAGGTTTGAAAGGGAGACGAGGGACCACCGGTTTGCAATTAGCGCGCAACTGCATAGTCTGTCGGGGTCTTCGGTGAACAAAAGCGAGAACATTTTCTCACGTTCCATCAGTGGGGAAATCTTTTCTTGAAGTTCGTGGAAGGAGGAAAAAAAATCTCGCAGGCCCTGGAGTCGTACACAAAGTTTCTGATGACAAAACCAGAGCAGTTGTATAAAGGCACCGCCCAAGACTGTCTCGCTTCCAAAATCACATTCAGACTGAAGAGCCTCAAAAAAGGGAAGGCTTTTCCGAAAGATTACCTGCAATCAACAGCGATTCCATCCTGGGAGGAGGCTGCGGCGGTTTGAACAATTTATTCATGTCCTCTTCTGGGAGAGGGGCCTCTCCCCTGCTTTGGCGCTGCAAGTTCTCTTGTTGACGCCTCTGCTGGTACTAGAAAGCAGACAAGCAAACACCATCATAGGCTGATCCTAGGGGGCTCATCAGAAATCATTTAAAGTGGTTTTTTTTAAAAAATAGAGTGTTTATGTAACTTAGATTATATCATGGCATTCACGCAGCCTTCAAAACCAATTTGTTCATCAAGCGTTATGTATAAAATTATTGTTTGGCTTCCACCTGGAACTTTTATTTTTTCCAGAGGTTTTTTTTTTATAATCCTCCCCCTCTTTGCTCCATCAGATGATCAAATCCACGCCACCAGAATTAACAAAGCAGTCCATGGATCTTCAGTCGTCTAAAGGACAACAAATGGCTCATGATCTAAACACAACCAACCAACAAGATTTACACACAATTAAAAGTTAAGATATGTTGCAGGACTTGGAATTTGCAATATTTGGTCTCCAGAAACCTTTGCAGTTAAGAGGCTTTGGATGGTTTAGCATACATTTGGAATAAAAACCCAACTTCTCTGGGACAGAACTAAGTACAAGGCTTTCTGGTGTTTTTAAATAGCTTAAGTCAGGGCTGCTGACTGGGTGGGATGAATAAGGGGACAAAGTTCTGGGGGTCGTGGCCACCCTGGGGAGGGGGGGGGCAGACGGAATCTTTGACTGTGGGTCTCATGGGTTATTTCAGTCTTTCAAGTGTGTGGGGAGAGGCAAGCCACCCCTCAGGGGCATGGAGAGTTGGATCAAGAGGCTGAGATGAACACTGGTTTTAGGACTGACAAAAATGCCAGGAACAAAGAATCGCTAGCCCTGTTCACAAGTTACAACGGATGCCATGCACCAGGGGTCATTTCTTAGAAAAAGAGGTGCAGGAGCTCATTAGCATAACTCATTAGCATAACTTATTTGCATATGCCACACCCCCTGACCACACTGGAAGTGTGTCAGAAGGCAACACCCACCGCTCGGTCTCCACTGGACTGTTTTGGATTGCTAGCTATTGGGGGGGAATGTGCAGATCTGTCCTCGCAGAGGAGGGAGAGCTTGTACCTGAATAAAACTTGGTCTTAAAGGTGCCACTGGACTGTTTTGGACTGTTTTGTCTCTGCAACTTACCTGGCTGCTTCTTCCTCTGACTGATGGCTGCTGGGAGCAGGGGGCGGGGCTTGTTGCATGTGCCCGCCCCCTGGGCTCTTTACTGCCGGAGCTCCGCACCTGTGCGCTCCTGCAGGAAATGGCCCCTGCCATGCACTACCCCCTTGTATGCGTTTTTTAAAAAGATATGTGCATTGGGTAATTCTTATGTTACATTCAACACATGTATAGCTAAACAAGTGATACAAAATCCACATTTATCTAAGGACTAATCCCTAGTTTTGATTTCAAAGTGAACTCGTGTTGGCTGTTTCTTACACGTGTAAGATGTCCTTGCTTTTACTGTAACGTGCCAACAGGGCTAGTGACCTATACGGGAAGAGAAGAATATATTGGGGAGCAGGGCAGTAAAAACTAGAAGCAGACTCTGCTATCAGTCTGGAACAGACTGAACTACTATGTTACTGGTTTTCAAAGCAAGAATCCAGCAGCGCCTTTCTAAATTAATTTTCCACCCACTTCGTGTAGGTTGCAACCTACTTGTTCGGATGCACACACAGAATCACTGGGATGTGGCATTTAGCAAAACGTGTATTCTCTCAATTGCCCCATCTTTATAAGAATACTAAACCTATTCATCACAGGATATGTTAACATTTTCTCGCTGCGAAGCAAACAAACAGAAACAAAATGCATCCAGATTTAGAAAACAATAGTGGGTTGGGTCCTGTTCCATTAGTGAAGACCATTTCTGCCAGTGGAAGAAGAGAAGAAGAGATTGGATTTATACCCCGCCCTTCACTACCCGAAGGAGTCTCAGAGTGGCTTACAAACTCCTTTCCCTTCCCCTCCCCACAACAGACACCCTGTGAGGTAGGTGGGGCTGAGAGAGCTCTCTCAAGAACTGCCCTTAAGAGAACAGCTCTGAAAGAAGTGATGCCAGTACAGCAGCTGCATGTGGTGGAGTTACACCAGCAGCTGCATGTGAAGGAGTGGGGAATGAAAACCCAGTTCTCCCAGATTAGAGTCTGCGCTCTTAACCACTACACCGAAATGACATAATTCGCTAATATCAGAGGAAAGAGTCCTTCTGCTGGAAGAAACACAACAAGTCCGTGGGATCCAACTTGGTGAATAAGAGGCTCAATCTCCACATCACAGATGACAAGGAAATTATTCCTTTGTTGGGTTCAATCGCAGGGGTCCAAATAAGCAAAGTCTTTATCCAGTTGACTGTGGTCAAGAAAAGCTTCTCTCCCTACCAAAATTCAAGACACTGACCCTTTTCCTTTGTTCAGGCTGAGCACTTCCACCAAAGTTTTACATCACATGAATATATTAACATACGCCAATAGAATCAGGCCAATACAGATTTTGCAGGGGCTATCATCCGGGGTTAGTGTCTTGAACTTTTGTAGGGATAGATACTCTCCTTGACCATGGTCACCTGAATAAAGGCTTTGCTTCTACTGAACTTAGTTTGCTTATTTCGACCCCTTTGATTGAACCCTACAAAATAATAACTTTCCCACCACAGACAACGTGAAAGTGAACAGAGAAGGTTTTCTTTTCTTTTTGTGGTGGTGGTGGAGGAGGCAGAGAATCAGGTTATTGGAGTGTGTGTGTGTGTATGTGTGTTTGGTCCTGAGTACATTTCAGACTGGCTTGCTCTGGCACACAACTGCTCAATATCTAAATAATGAACATGCTCTAACTCTGGTGCAATGAGCCACATCGGCAGCAAGTTTAAACTGAGCAAGAAACGAAGGCAAAGAGTCCCTGCATTTCCCTTCAAATCAGTTTTTCCATCTCCGCAACGTCTTCTTGTCAAATCCGTCCCTGCAGATTCATCCTGGCACGTGACAGGGATGTCACTTGGCAGCAAAGCCCAAGCTTGGCACCTTACAAGTGTCTCTGGTGTAGGTATTCACTTTCTGAGCAGGCTTTTATGCTGAGCAGATGCAATATAAAGGACCCTGCAATTTGCATCCCATTATGGAAGCTGCATAGTGGGATGTTTCTAACACCCCCCCCCCCCAGGCTGACACGATCCAGCCCGCCTTTCCCACCAACCTGATGTTTCTGCTGCTGCTGTTTGCTGCTGTTCCTCAGGTAGGTGTTGTATTTGACAATATCCTGGCTCATCTCATCCACTCGGTCCATTAAGAGCTGCAGGCTTTTCCCAAGGTGATTACTGAAACGAACAAAGAGGCGTTCGGTTGGGAGAAGTGCCACAGTGATGGCCAGGCAACTTTACTACGTAAAGACAAGCAAGCTGGCTGCGAGCAGTCTTATTTAATCACTTTCGGTGAGCTCACACCAAGTTTCAATAGATTTAAACAGAAGGATTCAAGAGCTTCCTTCTCTAAATAGGAAAGGGGTCTGTGCAGACACTAAAAGGTTGTCCTGAAGCTATGGCCCTGGGTGCCACCCAGTTCTCATATTATGGGACGAGGCAGAAAGCTCACAATGTCTGCTTTCTCCATCTCAAGCATCATTTTATAGTCCTCTCTAATGTCTCTTGAAAAGTGCTCCAACCCCTTCATCATCTTGGTTGCCATCTTCTGCACTTTTCCCAGCTCTGGAATATCTTTTGGGGGATGTGATGATTGGAACCAGGGCTATTTTGGGGCAGGAACGCCCAGGAACGGAGTTCCGGCTGGCTTCAGAGTTGGCCATGCCCACTACAGCCAAAACCTCTGTGTGCAAGGCTACAGAGGGAAGGCCTGGGGAGAGACCCCCCCCCCCGGCAACTCCGAGGCGGGCAGGCCCTGGAAGGATTGGGGAGGCATTTAAATGCCTCCCTGTGCCTTCCCCAGCCTGTCCAAGGGCCGGCTTGCCCGGGCTTGTCGCAGCCGCGGGGCGCCCGGACAAGCCAGGGGAAGGCAGTTTAAACTCCCCTCCCCTCCAAGGGCCAGTTTGCCCGAGCTCCCCGCAAGGGAAGGCATGGATGTGTGGCCTAATATGCTAATGAGCTGCACTGCCAGGGGTGTGGCCTAATAGGCTAATGAGTTTCTACTGCCTGGTGTGGCCTATTATGCTAATGAGTTCCTGCTGGGCTTTTTCTACAAAAAAAAGCCCTGATCGGAACTCTGTGCAGTATGCTAAATGAGGCTTCATCATAAATCTTTATCTTGATGTATCGTATTTTTCCTCCTTTCAGTTAATTATGTACATCACCAGTGTTACAGATGCAGATACCTTTTGGGACAGAGCTATCGAAGGAACGCCCCTCTGCACACGGGGGTCGAAAGGGCCGTCAAGTCACAGCTGACTTATGGCGACCCCCACAGGGTTCTCAAGGCAAGGGATGTTCAGAGGTGGTTTGCTACTGCCTGCCTCTGCGTAGCAACCCTGGACTTCCTTGGAGGTCTCTCAGACAAGTACTGACCCAGGGCCAAACCTGCTTTAGCTTCCGAAATCCGATGAGACTGGGCTGGCCTGGGCCATCCAGCTCAAGGCACTCTGCATATACTTAACTTATTGTAATCTTATTTAAGAAATTGTTTTATTTACTGTAATTTGTTGTGAGCCATCCTGAGCCTGCGGTGGCGGGGAGAGCGGGATAAAAGTTAAATAAATAAATGAATAAATAAAATTGTATATTCCAAGCACCAGGAGCAGTCTAGGTCCAATGTTCCCTCTAAGCTGTGGAGTCTTGTGAGCTAAAATTCTATTTTGTGAGCTACTGCCATTGAAGTTGTGAGCGAGCGATTTGGCTACTGTATACATTAGTTTGCTCTGGAGCCCTCCTTCCTGAGCGAAGACAAAAACGTGTGAGCCAGAGGCTAGAAAACTGTGAGCTAGCTCACACTAACTCAGCTTAGAGGGAACACTGTCTGGGTCCTAGAGAGACTGGTGCAATTTCAGTCCAAGAACGGGCCCTTTCAAACACAGAGTACTCTGTGCTTGCTCAGTATTAATTCTGGCACTTTGAATCATAACTGATTGCAGGGGGGGGGGTTTACAATGCCCCCCTGACTTAACACCAAGAAAGCAATCCTGCTAAATCTAAACAAGAGACCCACATATAGCCCACCGTCCTGTTTCCCACGGAGATCAGCCAGGTGCTTCTGGGAGGAAGACGTGCAAAGCTCAAAGGGAATATCCCTTCCCCATTCCCTGGGTTGGATCCAGCCAGTTTTTGGTTTTTTTCCTGCTGGTAAACAAGGTGGATTGTGCCACTATGTCTTTTGCACACAGCACCGAGTGGAAAGCTGTGCCATTCTGAAACACAGCCGGGTATACGTGGAAAAAGCAGTCAAGAGTGTCCATCACTGTCTCTTACTACTGGATATTTCCATTTAAAAATAATTTCCTGTTCGGTCCCCTGGGAACTGTGACATTACTTAAGCCAACGATGCAATTTCTAGCAAGAGTTCCACTCCCTAGGAGAAGGTTTCTAACAAACAGCAAAATCCCTGAAAAACAAATTCCCAGGACGTGGAGCTTGCAGCTCTATTAGAAATCTAGCATCCTGTTCCTTCCTCTTCTCTAATTGACTTTTTAAAAAATGTAGTCCTATGGGAAGCGTCTGCTCTTTGTGATCTAAGTGACTACATAGCCCCTTGTATCAAGGCATTGTATTAATAATAATAATTATTGAACTGGACGGCCCAGGCTGGCCCAAACTTGTCAGGTCTCGGAAGCTAAGTGAATTAGGCCCCGATTAGTAACCAGATGGGAGACGACCAGGGCTATTTTTGGGCAGGAACGCAGAGAAACGGAACCTTTCTGCAGTAGAATAAAAATCAGTTTCTCCTTTTCTATGTGTTACGTTCTTGGGCTTGCGTGTTTGGCCACTTATCTGGCAGATAGACTACATCTGCTCGGGTCTTGAAACTGGAATATCCAAGGCTGGTAGGATGACTGAATGATACCCAATCAGCCACGAAGCTCACTTGGATGCACTTGGACCAGTCACTCTTGTTCTCAGCCTAACCTACCTCAAGTGTTTCTTTGACCTTCAAATGGAGGGTAGAAGCAGGGCTATTTTGGGGCAGGAACGCACAGGAACGGAGTTCCGGCTGGCTCCCAAGTTGGCCACGCCCAGCAGGAACTCATTAGCATAATAGGCCACACCCAACAGCAGAAACTCATCAGGATTGGCTGCATTAGGGGTGTGTGGCCTAACATGCAAAGAAGTTCCTGCTACAAAAAAAAGCCCTGGGTTTTGACAACAAACAAGGTAAACAGAATAAGAAGGGAAAGGTGGGTGTGGCTGGATAACCACACTTCTGGCAACATGGGGGTGTGGCCTAATATGCCAATGAGCTGTGCTGTCAGGGTGTGGCCTAATATGCTAATGTGTTTTGCTGTTGGGTGTGGTCTATTATGCTAATTAGTTCCTGCTGGGCTTGTTCTACAAAAAGAGCCCTGGAGACGACTAAGAAAGTCCACGGTCGCTATGCAGAGGCAGGCAATGGCAACCCACCTCTTGGCATCCCTTGAGAACCCGATGGGAGCCGCCATACATCAGCCGTGACTTGATGGCACTTTCCACCACCGTGTGCAGAGGGGTGTTCCTTTGATAGCTCTGTCCAAGAAGGGATGTGGTTTACAGAGCCATCCTAAACAATTATACCCTTTTCAAGTCAGTAGGCTTAGAAGGGTGTAACACTGCTTAGGATGGCACTCTTAGCATTTAGGCAGGTGATGGCAAACCACCTCTGAACATCTCTTGCCTTGAAAACCCTACGAGGTCGCTACAAGTCAGCAGCGACTTCACGGCGCTTTCCATTAATGATTAATACTGTCTCACATCACGGGTGCACCAAAGAATTTACACGACACTGCCAACTTCGCATGTCGATGCAATGGAAGGGCACTAATGTCTTTGCCTGACAGGTGGCATCCATTATTTTTGCAGACAGTGTCGATGGGGGAAAAGGTTTGGCTAGGGAACGTTGTTTTATACACATGTTTCTTGGGACACTCTGCTGGAATGGGATCTTTGTATATCGGGATGCTATTGTTAGACGCTGCAGCGCTCCGATGTCGCCCTGGCAAAGAGAGCCCACAATGAATGTGAGAAGGCAGCATTAACAGATGTCAACAGTGACAGTGCACATTTTAACTACAGGAGCTGTTTTTCTGCAGTTCTCGGTTCATTGCTCAGACTTGCTCCACTCCGTTAACAGAAACGGGTTGACCAGAACTGAATTCTAATAGTGCGTGTGTGCTTGTATGCACACCTCTGACTCTTTCTACTCCACGTTTTTGCATGCTATTGAGTTTTTATAAAGACCTTTTAGCGTAAGGCATTACTTAATCCCATTTTTAATAAAAATGCTATTTAAAAAAAATACAACTCAGCCATCCCAGAGATTTATATGGGGACGACCTACGACCTAGCAGACAAGGTCTCCTGGACCGAAAGCTGTGAGCAGGAAGGAAGACTACATTAGAGTCCCTCCCCCTTTTTCTCCTGCAGAATAGATGGTGGCACCCCCTCAGCATCAGGTGTGTGTTAGTCACACGCATGTTGCTAATTCAAGTATCAAGGTTTCGAAAACCTAGTAACCAAAGTCACCAGGGTTAAAAACTCTATTTTAGCATTCCTGAGCTGTGTGTGGTAGTAGGAAGGGATAAAAAACATAAAGCATTAATGACAGTCTAAAGGGGGGGGGAGAATATAGAGAGGATGATAAAAAACACACAAGCACAAACTAAGAGATGCCACTCTGGCACAGAGGGACGGTGATTCTTCCAGAGCCTCTTCCAGAACATGTAAACCGGGGCCCTCTGCCAGGGAAATCCTACGTCTCACATTTTATATCTATTTACTTACTAGAAGGGTGCCTGCTCACAATATCTGACAGTCTGAATACTGAATGAGCAGCTCTGCCTAGGGTTGCCAGCCTCCACCCTGGCTTCCTAGGCAAAGAGTAGAGGGGAGGAGAGGGTTGGGCCAGAACGTTCCTTTCATGACTGGCATTGCAATTCCCACAATCCTCCTCAAGCCAATGGCCAGTTTTGAGGCTCTTAAGTTTTATCCTGCATCGAGCCAGGGGGTCGGACTAGATGGCCTGTATGACCCCTTCCGTGACTCTAGGATACTATCTGTGGAAGAATGAGGCCTGCCACAGTCAACCATAACTTCCGGTCCAAATGGGCGGGGGGTGGGAGTGTACTCTAGAAATAAGCAGAGCCAGAATGGCCCAGTTCCCTTCATTTTTGACACAGAACTCCTATCACCATCCTGAAGCTAGAAGCTAATTTTGAGGCTCGTGGCTTTTGTATCGGATGAGTCACGCTTGCCACAGACAATCACAGCTTCCAATGCAAAAAGTGGAGGAGTGGTGGTTCCGGGCACTGTATGGACCAGGATGTACCAATTCCTTTCATATTTGGCACTGCAATACCCATGGCCAGTTCTGAATCATCTAGCTTTCTTTTCTGAGGAGTTATACATGCCAAGGACGGATGGATAGATGGATCCTCTTATTATTATAAAGATATTTACACACCCCACATTTTCCCAAAGCACTGTACAACATCATTCCCCTCTCCTCCATTTTTATCCTCACACAATCATGTAATGAGGTAGGATAGGCTGAGAGAGTGCAACTGGCCCAAGGTCACCCAGCAAACTCCCATGGCAAAAGGGTGGACTTGAACCTGGATCTCCCAGATCCTGATCTGACACCCTAACCACCATCCCGTGCTGGCTCTCAGAGCTGAAAAATGCAGATACAAGTTGTGAAATGTTACTTGTTAGCATCTTTGTGTTACGCAAACGTGGCCTCTCCCACTTTGCCCCAGCCCCGTTTCCTTCCTGCTGGTCTCCCAGGTCAACCAAATAGGTACAGCTCTCTTCCAACACTTACAGATGTCACATCAAAACCCACCACAAAGTGCTGGAAGGGATGGAAGTGGCCTGCCACGTTTTTACTTACTTGCTCGCAAGGCTAAGCAGCTCGTGCCTGTCTGCCAATCCTGACTTCTTTTCGAGCTCCCAAAGAAGAACGTTGATCAGGTAGGAATTCTTGATGATGATGGGGACTTCCTCAAACATGCTTTCAAAGGCAATGCCTGCTTTTTTTAACCTAGCAAAGAGAGGCCCGTTTAACCAACCAGCACACTGATCCCCCCCCCCGAGGCTTCAACTGATTCTAATAACTCAGTTGGGTGATTCTGGAAAGTATAGGCTGCCCTAGTCTCTCATTGCATAGCACCTACATCCCATAATACTGCACTGTTGCCTCCTTCCCAGCTTAGGAACTGAGAGGCAAAACCATACTAAGGGGTAGATAGACAGACAGACAGACAGATGATAGATGATATTGATTTATTTATCTATCAGATTTATACCCTGCCCTCCCAGCCGAAGACGGCTCAGGGCGACTTACATAAAAGAGTAAAAACACATAAGTAACAGTTATAAACAATCCTAAAACCTTCAAAAAACAATCCAACATTATAAAGTGCTAGTAAACATCAAATTTGATAGTAATAATATTTTTTAGCAATGGCAGCCACAATTCAATGATCTATGGGCTCTTTTTGTAGCAGGAAGGTAGGTAGGTAGGTAATCGATTTATTGTGTATATATTGATTTATTGCATATATGGCCAACAGAAGGACACTCCTGGCTTGAGACTTGACTCATGGCATACCTGACAAGAAGGCTGGCCACTGCTGGTCAACGAATAAGCACAAAGGTCTCAAGACACATGTGGAACACCAAGTTCTAGGTCACTGATCCCCAACATGATACCCATGGGCACCATGTTGCCCACCAGTACATTTCCTGGTATCCATTTCCTTCTACCTCAAAATACCTTTTCCCCAAAACAAAGAGACAATCCTGGCTTTCTGCCCCCTCACTGGAGGAGAAGGTGATTCAGAAGACTCCAGAAAGCATCACCTCTGGGTCAGCAGTTAGGGACCATTTGGAAATACCTTCCCCCATTATAGGAGGATAATTGGCTTGGGATCTCCCAACATTTTGTAATTGCCCTCCATGGCAGCCATTTTGTGACTGGTTCTGCTCCCTGTGGTGGCCATTTTGTAGTGGCACTTACTTATCTTTCCCAAAAATTCCAAAAGGGCTTGTAGGCCCAACAAGTTTGGGGACTCCTTGCCCTGACCCAGATAGCCCAGGCAAGCCCGATCTCATCAGTTCTCAGAAGCTAGAGTTGACTGCCAAGTACCTGGGTGGAAGACCTCCTTGAAACACCAGGGGCGGGGGCAGGCTTTACTCAGCCACCACTTGGTCACCAGAGGTCACCATGACTTCCAAGTACACACAGTCAGTCACCAGAGGTCACCATGACTTTCAGGTGCACGCGCGTGCGCACACGCACGTATTTTTAAAAATACAAAAAAATAGAAGATTGGGGACTCCTGTTTCAGAGTCACCAAACCAGCTGGCTAGGAGCAGAAACCCTACTGAGACCACAGTACACAGCACAGTGGAACAGACAACTGAGAATGCTGAAATCCCTATAAATTCTATGGACCTTTAAGCACCACTGGTTAGACTCGGGGTTGCATTCATGGCAACCAGTTAAAACATGAGCAAACAAATACAGATCTTTTCCCCCAGCTTTCCCCCCAACAATATTTCATCTGAGGATGTGGCTTGGACTTGATTTAAAATATGATGTGGCAAAGGAAAAGCAGTGTCCCCCAGGAGTATTCACTTGCACAGTGTCTTGCTTAAACCAGACTGCTACCTGTGCAAAGTGGCTACGGTTTAAGACAGATGTTGTGTGAGTGAAAAGTCTCATGGAGGAAGTGTTCCGGCATCAGCCAGCATTATTTTTAAAAATTAGGCTTAATACCTAACCTTAAGAGAGAAGACAAAATTTTGGGGTACGGAAGATTTCAAAGGAAACCATCTCCTCCAGTTGAAGTGATCAGTTTTTGCTTTTATTATCTTTCAGCTCTGTTTTTTTGTTTTAAGGGGAAAAAATCCCAGCAAACACTCAGACTAAGAAAGGAACAGTGAGTGTGCTGGATTTGGAGGTGGGCAGGGTGTCGTGTAAATATTTGCTTCACAGACTGGAGAACAAAGTGCCGGTTCCATTTTTAAGGCTGAAAGAAGCGTCACTTTGCATCTGAACATGGGAAAAGACTGTATTTGGATGATGAGCAGCAGAGCAGTAATTTGGCTTCCTTAAAGATTCTTTCAAATGTTGGAACACGAGCTGGCATGTTGTGTGTATATGTGTGTGCACGCACATGGGGGGGGGGGTCACTAAAAGTAAAAAAGCTCTTCTTTAGTTTTGCCTCACACACACACACACACACACTCTATGTATATATAGCTGAACAGCTACTACGCTTACCACAATCCAGAGAGCCCTTAAAAATACACCCAAGGTCTCTTGTGCCCCCAGCTGACACTGATCAGTATCCTTCCATGCATTTCATGTTTCAAAAAGGTCTGCCATACAGTATGGGGGACAGGATGTTAGGATGGGAAGACAATCTAAAGAAAGCTGGGCTGGATCCAGTCAGCTATTCGACTTCAGCCACTCGCCCTATGCCTGGAGCGTTAGAGTCCACAGTATTCTTCAGGTCAGAAGGAAATGGAATTCCCTGAGCCCATCACCTGTGGAGGAATCTAATATCTGCTGCTGTTGGGGGGGGGGGGAAATACATCACTGTAACCCCAAAGCCAGGCTTATGCACAGACTCATCAAGAAAGAGTTTCCTCTTCCTGCCACCCACATTCCAAAATGTCTCCTCCCACTTACGCTTCTGGAGAGAAGTCTTTCTCTTTGCAAACGTCCATCAATTTAGGTGTCAGTCGGTACGCTTTTAGCGAAAGATATCCTTGGGCAGTTTTTATAGGATCTGAGAAAGTACGGGAAGAAAGCACAAAAAAGTTATTGTTTATAAACATCTATCCAAGTACTTCAGACTAAGCATTTTTTTTAAGCTTTGAAAAAGGTTGTCATTTAATATAACAAAACAGAATTCCAGTGGCACCTCAAAAACTAACGATGTTTATTCCAGCGTGAGCTCAAGCCAGAATAATGGAATAAGTGTTTGCCGCCGGACTGCTGTTTCACTTTTGCTACAGTAGACTGACACGGCTACCTCTTTGTGATCATCATTTAACGTAAAAGTGATTTAGACAAATAAAATAAATGAAGCTGCACACAAACATATTGCTTAAAAATGCATAACCTGATTTTCCAAGGTTCAAAGCAGTACAACATACATTAAAGATAAATGCCCAAACAACATAAAGTCATGAAAACAGACACATAAAGCCTGTCTGCCAAAATATCAAGAGTTCAAAACAAAAAAACCCACAACAACAACAACACAACAACTCAGCAACAACTCCTTGGCCACTGTATGAAACAGGATGCTGGACTAAGTGGACCAGTGGTTTGATCCAGCAGGGCTTTTCTTATGTCCTTAAAGTTGAAGATTCTGGTAAAATAAAAAAGTGACTTGGTAGCTGAAAATCAACAAAGATACTGCTATAGTGGCTTGCCTGGGACAGAACCCTACAGGAATGGGTCTACCCCCCCTCCCCCGTGGCAGGTCCTGGATCAGGCACTGGGAACGCTGTACAAAAGGGATGGGTTTCATATGCTGGGGCCAGGCAGTTCAAGGTTTAAAAGCATCCCGAAATAGGCCTAGGAGCACACTAGTATCCAATGTAGGCTAGTCAGACTTGGTGTAATACAATATTCATACTACCCACTGTCAGCAGGAGGGCTGCTGAATACCTATTATAAGAAGATAAGAAGAGCCTTGCTGGATCAGACCCGCCGCTTCGGCGGGAGGGCGGGGTAGAAATTGAATAAATTAAATAAATTAAATAAATAAAATAGTCCACCTAGTCCAGCATCCTGTCTCTCACAGTGGCCAACCTGTTCCTCTGGAGGGCCAACAACAGGGCCTAGAGGCTGAGGCCTTCCCCTGATGTGGCCTCCTGGCTCTGGGATCCAGAGGATCAGTGCCTCTGAATGTGGAGGTTCCCCCCAGTCACCATAGCTAGTAGCCATTGATAGACTTCTCCTCCTTGAATCTATCTAATCCCCTTGTAAAGCTGTCTATGCCTGTGGCCATCACTACATCCTCTGGCAGCAAATTTCACATTTTAATCACACTCTGTGTAAAGTAGTAGTTCCTTTTATATGTCCTGAACCTATTGCCCATCAGCTTCACTGGATGCCCTCAAGTTCTAATATTTTGGGAGAGGGAGAAGAATTATTATGTAAAGTCAGGGCTGGGACTGGGGGGGGGGGAGAAGGGCAGAAACTTTTCATTTTCTATCCAGTATTTTGTAACAGATATAACAATGTGCACTTTCACATGGTCTGCATATATTAGCTTCTGGGCTCCTCCACATGACCAGAAGTGGAAGTTCAAGGCAATACAGGATCCCTTGCTGTTGTGTAACCTAACACTACAAGCACCACTGCAACACATCTTTGTGGTTTTTATCGTGATTTGTGTGGTGTTCCTTCCCATGCAGCCCCAAAAGAGGCTCGGTCCACGGACACAGGTATACCTCCTCAATAAGAACTAGGGCCTTTTTCATAATAGCACCACGAACAGACCTTATTTGGGGGCTGCTCTCTGACTACCCAAGTCCCTGGTATTCTATTAGAAAGATATGAATGTAAATGTTTCCAGTTGCATCATCATCATCATTTTTTAAATTATTAATTATTATTATTATTATTACCATCATCAGTTAAAAAAAAACCCATAGGTTTCAAACTGACACGCTATCCTTAGCACAGAAAATGTTCCGAATAGGAAAAAAAAACACTATCTAATCTCACAGGCAAGGGAAACTTAACATTTGCAGCAAAGATAACTGTTGAGTTGGGCTCGCCGACAGCAAAGTTCTTCTTCTTTTTTTTTAATGTTACCGTTTTGTGCTGTCTGAAACTCAACACAGTAAAACCTTTAGCAATCAGTGATAAAATGAAAACCAAAATAGACTGAAACAAGTGGAAAATTCATCAGGATCAGATGATGCAATGTTTCCAGCCAGTATAAGTATACTTTAACAACTTGTTCTTTACTGTAATCCAATTGTTAACATACTGAAACAATTTTGGGGCAGCTCATAAGATTGATCGTATTCATTAGTATTTTTTCTGACAGATACTCAGGACGTTACATTTACTTCTCAGCTGGAAACTATACGCGAGCCTGCCAGATATGGCTAAACTGTGAGTGTGTGTGGGGGGGGGGGGTTAAATTGCCTACGGTTCTGATACAGCGCAGAACATCTGGTCTGGAGAGCTTGAGGAAACGCCATTAAAATATATATATCGGCAGAAAAGAAAAAAATCTTTGTGCTACGAAACAGGCCAGGTTTTGTACGCTTCTGTCAGATGCATAAAAAAGGGGAGGGGGGGAGACTTGGCAAGCCGCGTGATGATTGGTCAGTCACGTACCGAGCCAGACGCTCTAGCAAGCAGGGTTTGTTAAGACATCTGGTCGAGTTCCACCAGCCCCTCTCCATGAGGGAGGGGAGCCGGAGGAATAAAAATGAAGCAGCTACTCTGGCATTCCAAAACGTACACATCAGGGCTCTGATAGCAAGAAAAATAAACAGAGAGAAGGAAACCCTGTCTAGACTGCGCTGCTGCTGAGGCTGCTAGCAGACACAGGGATTGGTATTTACTCGGAGAAGGCCTGCCAGGGTTGCTCTTGCAGGCGAGCGAGGGGGGGGAAGACAAAAATAGCCGTAATAATATTGGGGTGGGAGAGGGAGGGAGGAAGAGAAATACAGGAAGCAGTGTGCTAACCGTAAATGAGAACGACAGACTCCTCGATGGCGTGTTGGTAGCTGAACTGGGAGTCCAGGAGGGCGCGGGTGACGAAAGAGCCGTAGTAGGTGGACTGGTACCAGCCAACGTGAAGATGGTCGATGTTGACATGGCGGAGGCTCCGCATCATCTCCATCTGATACTGGACTGGGAAGGGGAGAGGAGGGAAAACATACTTTTAGAGGGTAAGCTTACGGAATAGTCCTGCCGCCTCTGGACAGTGGCCACGATTAACCACAGGCTGGCCCCTGCGGATCTGGTTCCTCTCATGGTGACGGTTCCCTCTGGGGCCAAGGGCCTTCCATGGAGACTTCCTGCAGTGGTGGAAGGCTCCCTGGTCTGCAGGGAACCGCTGCTGTTAGCAGAAGAGATACGTGTGATCCAGCAACTCTGTGCGGTACCTGTTGGGTTCTGCAGGGACCTCTCAGACTGGGAACCCAGTAGGTCAGCCGCTTGAGGCTGCACAGCTTAGGGAGAAGGAACATTCGTCCCAGACACATTTTGGCTTATTGCTATTCTTTAACTTCTTCTTTTTGGCCTTCTGTATTGAAAGAGGGTGAGTAAATCCAACTGGCCTTACACAGTTCTAAAAGGCAGCTTCCCTTGAGAAAGAGTCTCGCTCTAACAGAATAAAGGATAACTGCTTTTTCCTAGACGGCTGTTGGGTCCCCCCCCCAGCCGCCTGTTTGCTGCTGCAGCTATTGATCCCTGTTTTCTGTTATGCAGCCGTGTACTCTTAGGCCCCAGGGTGGCTCTATCCACAATCCCACCTCTCTGCCTGTCCCCCTCCCACCCCCACTCTGGCAGTCTGTTATTTCTCCAGATCTGGCCTAACAATGTGCGTTCCCAGGTCGATTGTTGTCTTTGCCTGGGCAACAAACAAGACTGGCTAGCGGGGGATCCTTACGTTATACACACTGCAACTGCTCTGCATTATACACACTGCAACTGCTCTGCATTATACACACTGCAACGGCTGATGTTCTCCCATAACTACAGAACAGTCCAGACTGTGCAAAAACAGGTTGTGTTTATGAAGCATTTTGGACCACTCTTCATATGCGTTGCGGCATCAAGTGGGTCAATATTATCCCCAAGTTACAGAAAGGTCTTTAGGCTGAGAATAGCCTGCACTTTAGGTTGTCTCATCTAAAGCAGAGGAGATGTATGAACCCAGTGACATCCTTCTTCACAGCTCAGAAGCTAAGCTACTAACGCATCTCTATTTCTCAGAACTGGATGGAGTCCTACTCATGGCGCTAAGCTTTTGTTTGGAGCAGTATCGCAACTGTCTTAGGAACCCCCGCCCCCAAACTTTGATACAGGCCTTCCTTTAGGTTCATTCTGCCCAACACTAATCTGCCAAATGCCACAAGTTTCAAGAACCTTGAAAGATTCTTTTTATTTATTTATTTTTAAATTTATATCCCGCCCTCCCCGAAGGCTCAGGGCGGCTCACAAGGGGCATAAATGCCGAAGTTAAAACAATAACACAACACAAAACAGTATAAAATACAATAAATACAATTCACTAAAAATTCCTTCCACGGTGCTCCAAGGTGCTCTTCACAGCAACCACCTTCTGCCAAATATATGCAATGTCTTCTCTAGCAAGGACAACTGAAAAAGAAGTCTTCTTAATGAGGTAGATTAAGAGCATAAGAAGAGTCCTGCTGGATCAGAGCAGTAGTCCATCTATTTTAGCATCCCATATCACAGTGGCAAACCAGTTCCTCTGGATGGCCAACAAAAGGGCACAGAGGTTGAGGCCTTCTCCTGATGTTACCCCCTGGCTCCAGAATTGAGGATTAGTGCTTCTGAATGTGGAGGTCCCCCTCAGTCACCATGGCTAGTAGCCACTGATAGACTTATCCTCCATGGATCTATCTGATCCCCCTTTAAAGCTGTTTATTCCTGTGGCCATCACTACATCCTCTGGCAGCGAACTCCACATTTTAATCTCTCTGTGTGTAAAGTTATACAAAGTGGGGGCAGCAGAAAATAGAACCACCGGTCTGACTTTAGACCAGTGTCCCTTAATCATTTCTCAGAGATATGGCAGCTAGAGGGGAGGTAACATGAATGGAGTAGCCTTTCAGACTTGCTTACCTACCAAGTGTTTAGGGCGGGGGTAGGCAGCCTTTTTGGCCCAAGTGTCCCCCTCAAAGCAACAGCTACCTGTTGATGTGGCAGACTTAAAGAAGAAGGAACAGATTATATGATGTGGCAGCAAATAACAAGATGGGGGAGGGTGAAGATTCTACTTGGCCAGACACACTTGGAGCAAAGCCATAAAGAGGACTGCCACCACCCCAGAGATCTGCCTTGGACTTAACTGGTGGTTGTGGAGGTTTGAGAGACAATGATGCATATAAGCCATGCCTGGTGCCTTCTCCCACACCCCTGGCCCCAGCAGTGTGGCCATGCTTCATTTGCATGGGCGGAGATCTGGCCCTGGGGGCCAAGAGAAATGGTCTGGTGTGCTGGTGTCAGGTTTAAGGGTTAATGCAGGACACCTGGAACAATGCTGAGGAATGTTTATTAATTTGGGAGACGTTTAGCTGCCCCAAGACTGGGTTATAAGCTAATTTTAGTAGCCTGCACCAACACATCACCTGAACGACATTAGACCAGCACAAAGAGCGAGATTGTTCAAAAGCTAGTAAGTCAGACCAGTGACTGGCTGCTCGCTGGAGGAGAATGCTCTCCAGGCAATCAGGAATGGAAGCTCAAAACAGAGCTTCTAAGTCACAAAACAACAGAGAGGCTAGCAGCATTCATGCATTCACCTATTGGTATTAAGTGCTTTCCTAATTCTACAAAAACTTCTAGGTTGTAATGTTTTACAACCCTTTCCTCATTTATTTGCCCTTATGAGCCTGAGACGGATTGAGCTGAATGGCAGTGAATTGCCACAGGCTACCATGGGTAAGCGGAGATGGAATCCCTTCTCAGGTTCACACCACTTGGTAGCGTTACGGGGGAGGGGGGGGGAACGGACCTGGGGTCAAGGTTGTCCTCCTTTCTTCACCAAGCATGTTTATTAGTAGCATTGCTGCTTTGACACCTCACAATGAGAGTGTAAATAAAAGGTGCTAATTTGATTGTTTCAGAACCCTGACAATACCAGGCTCTTTTCTCCAATGGCCGAGTCTCTCCTCCAACTGGAATGTATTATTTGCCTTAAACAATGATGTTTACAACAGAAAGGACAATGTGTGGCAAAGGCCTTTCTTGCCCACATAAAAAGCATCCAGACAGAGAATGGGGACAATTAGTACAGTCTCATATAATCTTTGCACACACATTTCCAAAAAGGCCAATTAAATTATTGTTAACTATTTCCAGAGGACAAATGAAGGCAGCGCTTGTGTGCTAGACCAGTGTGATCCTTCCCATTGTTAAATAAGTAAAAACTGAGCCATGTTAAATATAGATCTATAATTAAGAAAATGTTATAAGCAGTGAAACAGTCTCCAGTGTTCAGAACGTAGAGCTCATTCATCTTTAATTTTGCTTTCATTAAAAATTTACATTTTAAATAAAGCACTCAGAAAAGAATGTTGGGTTTTTTAAATTATTACTGTTATTACTATTATTGGGCCTTTGATTAATTTTGAAACTGGCCCACCAAGACAAGCTTTCTCAGACCACCCTGGATGAGGGGGGAAAAAATCCCTTTGATTTTCACAGTTTAGACATCTGACAAGCATAGAGCAGCACCCAATATGTGTATAAGAGAGCCAGAACCTCAATCGATTTCTAGGATCATAACCCCTTTTTACCTCCTATGTGTGAATTTCTCTCCAGCCCACCCCACACACGTCTGATGCAATGTTCCCTCTAAGCTGAGTTAGTGTGAGCTAGCTTACAGTTTTTTAGCCTCTGGCTCAAGCATTTTTGTCTTAGTTCAGGAAGGATGGCTCCAGAGCAAACTAATTTATGCAGTAGCCAAATCACTTGCTCACGACTTTAATACCAATAGCCCACAAAGTAGAATTTTTGCTCACAAGACTCCATACCTTAGAGGAAGCATTGGTCTGACGTTCTAGGTTTGAGATCAGAACCTATTCAACTCAATGGTTTACGAGAAATTAGGGGAAACAAAACAATAGGGATCACAGTGCAAGACTCAGGCAAAATCAAAATGTCTACCGTCAGAGAACATTTTAGGTCCTCCTCCTCCTAGATGGAGACAGCAAGAAAAGTCCACTGGACCCACTCCTTGTTGTCCAGTCGAGTTCTTCTCAGTAGCTTGTTTTGCTACATGTTACGAAGCTCCCACCTAATGCTGTGCAACTTGCTAATTTTACTGAAGCCTACTCACTGTGGCTGCATTTCTTTTTAAATTAAAAGATATCTTACGAAATGACTGAATAGGTAAGAACAGACTGACAGTTGGATGAGACCATGGTGGAAACATTGGAAAGAATCAACAATGCTCCTCTTCTCCCTGCTCAAGCATCTAGAAAAAAATATATTGATAATTGTAGGGCTTTTTATGTCCAGGCACTGCTGCCAGGACAGGGGATGGATCCAAAGATCTGTGAGAAGAGCTCAAGAACAAACCTTCCCAAATCATCCCAACCCCAGGCTATACCTGAGCACTGAGTGATGGGGTCAGATATTGAATGGGAGGCTGCAGCTGAAGAGCAAAATCCACAGCCATCACCAACACACACACACACACACACACACACACACACACACACACTTTGTGTCAGCAGAAGGGCCTATAGCTCATGCAAGGGCTTCTTTGGACACAATCCAAAGGGAACAAAGGATATGCCAAGCCAGACATGATGCAGAGTCAGGTACAGATAGGCCAGAATTTTGTGCCAATCTACATGTCATCATCCTAGCACAAGCAGCCAACAGTTCTGAAAATCTGGACACCACTGTGCATTGTCCCATATTACCACATACTCTTCCCCATCCATATAACCAGTGGAACACCACAGACAGAGTGCTACAATGGAGCTGATGAGATCTGCCTGGAAACCCAGCTAATCCATGGAGTCATCAACCTAGCCAAATTAAAAGGATTATTGTGAGACTAGAACATAATAACAACCTTGGAGGAAGGACAGGACACAAATGTGACAAAAATAAGTACAGTTCATCATGCTCATCAGGAATTGGACTACTAACCCCCCCCCATGTCTTCCTTGGCTAACTAAACAGAGAAACCCAGGCTTATGAATCTCGATCAACATGTGACAGCGTTAGACTGGCTTCATATTTCGGAGAGGTTGCATTTGTGTGTGGAGGCAGTCTCTGAAAGGATGTGGCAGACAACACCTTGAACATAGACATGTGCCAGTAGGACAGTTAAAAATGCTGTGTAAGTAATGGCTGTTTACAAAGCTGATTGGTTGGGGAAAGTACCATCAAGTCACAGCTGACTTATGGTGACCCCATAGGGTTTTCAAGGCAAGAGACGTTCAGAGGTGGTTCGCTACTGCCTGTCTCCACGTTATGACCCTGGAATTCCCTGGCGGTCTCCCATCCAAATACTAGCCAGGGCCGACCCTGCTTAGCTTCCAAGATCTGACGAGATCAGGCCAACCTACAAAGTTGATTAGGGAGGGGAATAAAACAACACCCTCACTCAAAGTGCACTAAGTGTAACGCAAATAGCTTTTGTTCAAATAGTGTTTCGTGCAACAAAAGCCAAAGCATGACAAGAAGGAAACTCATTCATGCTTAAGAGACAGCTCTCCATCGGAATGGCAGAAATCCACTATGTTGACTGGTGCAGAAATTACGAAGAACAGGAGCAAAGCGTTAAAAGCCATTAATAACAAAGCAGCTGACTTGAGTACTGGCACAATGGCCAGAGAGATGCAGATTTTTTAAAAAATGATCTAGATGATCACCGCTGCATGTGAAGTGATGACTAAAGTGGTTTCTTGGAAAGTGAACTCTAAACCACAGTGAGAATATGCACATATCACAAACACCTAGATTCAGTAGGTTGTTTCAAGTTCATCCCCACTGCTCTTCCTGACCAGCATTCCCCATGCCTCCCCGCCTCCCATATCTCTGTGCCCACTTCCCACCAACATAACACAATCCTGTCCTGGTTTTCTACTGGACGTTCCTCCACACCCACAGCCATTTTGGGTTCTTCTTTTCTTCTGCTCTCTGCCTTTGGTGTAGTGGTTAGGAGCGCAGACTCTAATCTGGGAGAACCAGGTTTGATTCCCCACTCCACCACATACAGCTGCTGGCGTGACCATGGGTCAGTCACAAGTTCTTTCAGAGCAGTTCTCTCAAGAGCAGTCCTCAAAAGAGCTCTCTCAAGCCCCACCTACCTCACAAGGTGTCTGTCTTAGGGAGGGGAAGGGAAAGGAGATTGTAAGCCACTCTGAGACTCCAAGTGAAGGGCAGAGTATAAATCCAATCTCGTCTCCTCTTCTTCTCCTCCAGGAACCCTTAAGCACCTATTGCTCAGACTCTTGCTTCTATTGTCAACGCCTCCCTTCCAGTTCTTCATTTATTTATTCAATTTATACCCACACATGGGCTCAGGGCGGCTTTCTTCAGTCTCAAAAGTTTATTTCCATTCTCTGCTAAACTTGCTTCTCTTTTCTCATCATACCAACCCTCCAGGCTCTTTCCTCCACCATTTCCTTGACTCTGTTTAAAGACTTTCCCTTTGGCCTAATCCAAATTCTCACTTTCCCCACAGCTTTTGTCAACACTAAACCTCCCCCAGAGATGTCACTGGCCATTCTTTTCACCAAGACTACAGCGTGTCTGTGATAACGGTCAACAGGTCATTGTAGATCTACCACCACAAGCGGAACTTTGCAACACCTCAAAAACATTTTCAGTGGCTTCTGTTCAGTCAGTAATAAAGCACATTAAAAACGATTCCTTGAAGGTGTAAACAACCCCAACCAATATGGCTTGTTTGGTACTTTTAGAAGGAGGTTCGTCCCCACATATTTCCATGAAATTTCACAGCTTGTCATTTAGTCTCAAAGACTCAGGCTTACCTGAGGGACCGCCTTTCCCCATATGTTCCCCCAAGGGCACTACGGTCAGGGGGGCAACATCTGTTGGTTATCCCAGCCCCCAAGGTAGTTAAATATGCTGCAACCAGGGCCAGGGCTTTTTCGGTGGCGGCCCCTACCTGGTGGAATGAGCTCCCGGAGGAGATCAGGGCCATGCGGGACCTTATGCAGTTCCGCAGGGCCTGTAAAACGGAGCTCTTCCTCCAGGCTTTCGAGTAGGGGCTGCCACCGCCATTGTACCACCACCGTATTAACATCATGAGGTGCACTGGCCCTGGTATGGGGATGACAGTTATAGTGTAACATCAATTGAACAGAGACAATTGTGTTTACTCAGAGTGTGTTATTGTTATTGGCATTTTATTATGGTACTGATATGGTCTGTTGAGCACCGACTTTTAACTGTTTTATAGGTAATGATTGTTTATTGTTTTATGTATGGCATTTGCCTCTATGTTCGCCGCCCTGAGCCCATGTTGGAAGGGCGGAATACAAATTTAATAAAATAAATAAATAAATAAATTTAAGAAATAAATTACCACCATTTCAAGGCAGTCATGCAGATGACTTAAAAATTAAAAAAGTGACAGTACTTGTTTTGAATATGTCTCGGTACTTCTAAAAAAAACCTCCCGGTCCTTATAGAAACTTCTGATATCAATGTTTGAGCAGTATGGCCTCAAACCAGGCAGCTCTTCCGGCATCACAAGAACAAGTATGGTCAGGGACCGGCCTACCTGAGGGACCGCCTTTCCCCGTATGTTCCCCAGAGAGCACTGCGATCAGGATCCTAAAACTGCCTGGACCTCCCTGGCTCAAAGGAAGTCAGGTTGATGGCAACCAGGACGAGGGCTTTTTCGTTTGTCGCTCCGTCCTATTGGAACGAGCTTCCTGCTGGGATCAGGGCCCTGCGGGACTTGTCACAGTTCCGCAGGGCCGTGAAAACAGAACTTTTTAGGCAGGCGTTCCGCTAGGAGCAACGTCCTACCAGCAGCGCCCTGTGTGAACGCCGATCCAACATGACCTAGTGCGGTGGCACCGCTGAATCTGTCCCTAAACTGCACTTTATTTTTATCGCCATCGAACGAATGTTTTATATTGACTTGTCTATGTTTTTAAATGATGTATTTCATTCTAATACTGTAAAATGTAAACTGCTTATCAGTTTTTGGAAGCCGCCCTGAGCCCACCTGGCGGGGAGGGCGGGGTAAAAGTGAAATAAATAAATAATTAAACAAGACCGCAGACCTCATCTAAGCAGACTACAAAATTGTATTCGACATTTGTAATATAATCGCTGCGTATACTGAACAGAAAACCATTTCAAAGTAACATTACAGATTAAATTTTCAATGTACTTTATGACCAGCTAATTTTAGCGCAATATTTTTCTATAACTAAATTTCCTTAAATTACCGTGTCTCTGAACAGAATTTGGCATGGGTCTGAGAAACACCAACAGTTTAATTTAATTAAAACATTATAAGCATGGCAAATCTTCAAGATCGCCTTTGATGCTACAAAAGATTTTTGTGTTTTTTTACACGCAAACATTAAAATCTAGTTGAATTCTGATTCTTCCCTCCCTCTACAGCCCTTTATATGAGAAACAAAACAGGATACTACCTATATAAAACGACTGGTGGAAGATGAGTTTGCAGCTGCTACGCAATTTAATTTCTCTGGACTACAGTTGCAAGATTCATGCAAAAACACACACACACACACACACAAAATAAGGGGAAAAAGTTCCTTCCATCAAATCAGGCAACTGTAGATTCACATACGGAATATAATTTTAAGAACTCTACATTTTATGTTTCATTTTTCTGTTTAGACATTCTGACTTAAGAGAAAGGTGTCATGTACAATACTGCATGTTCCACACGTACAAATGCATAAATGCCCTCTTATGCTCTATCTTACTCAAACCTATTATAGACCAGCTTTAAATTTAGCATATTAGGTCTCACACACAAAATTTCAAAAATTGGGAAAGGAAAGAAAACACCTTTCCCATCACCGTTACATAAAAACTACAGATCTGAAATAATCTTGTAAACCAAACAGTGTTGCCGAGTTAACACACACCAAGTTATTTCTTAAGGAAGTGTTATGCGCTCTTTTGAGAGAATGGTTTAGCTTTTAACAACTCATTGCTGCATTTTTAATTTTCACTAAAACCTTATAACAAGGCGTGTAACTCAAAAGTTACCAGTGACAGACCACTGGGAATTTTGCAACATTAAGAAGGCCCTGTAGTGCTGTAAGGAGAAGTTTAAAAAATACACAAGGAAGGAAATAACACTTACATTTTCAAACTGTTGTGAAAGATTGTTCCTCTGATGGAACAAAAACATATCATAATTAAAACACGCATGCGACACAAAATATTCCATCGTCTCCCATTTTCAAGCTCTTTAAACAGCAGTGATGATGGGGTGGTCCCATTTTTAAAGGTCATTTTTTTTAGTATTAGTCAAAGGTCAGCAAGTTTGGTTGATTATCTTACAAAAATGGGGGGGGGACTTTAAGGAATAAACTTTAGTAGCAATGCGGTAGGTATAAAATTAAAATCTGTATTTTTATACAGTTGCATTTTGAAAATACTAATTCTATGGCAAGTTACCAAAATTGCCAGTGTTTGTTTTAAGACCTTAGGCCATGTTACAGCTTTGCAGCTACCCTCTTTCTTGGGAGTACATCCGTAATGGCTACATGCTGCTGATCCTTTTAACCAAAGATTGAATGTGGCATTGCCAGGTGCATGCTCTAACACTGAGCCACACTGTAAGAACTTGATCGCTGGGCAGGCTAATTGCCACAATAAAACAAAAGTCCAGTGGCACCTTGACGATAAGCATCATTTATTTCAATAGGAGGTTTTGAGGGTCATAGCTCACTTCCTCAGGTGATTGCACAACAAACGTGTACACATTTATACCAAATGAAGAAAACGCCACACATGCAGGTAAAACTTGCAAGGGAAAATACAAAGCGTTTTAAAAACCTGCATGTGCCACCAACACTCAACATTGCAGCATGGGAAGATGTATGTACAGACCGGCTGCACATATCACACCTTCTGGGTCTTTAGACTGGACAGTGTCTGGGGCTCCTTAGTTTATCGTAACCTGATGTTGTTATACAGGCAATGAAAACAACAACTACCTGACAGTGGGCCTCCAGCACAAATCTTTTTTCTTAATTTAAAAAAAAATGCACACGTGAAGTTTTAAGCTTTAGCAAATTTTACATATGGAAGTCTTGAGAAATGTTTATACATCCATTGCAACAGTGTTCCCATAAAAATCATGAGGCATTATATTTGTGTATTGCCTTCCTACACACATACATACCCAATGGGTACCCTGGCCATGGTGTACAGTCTTATGTCTGATTCCCACAACATTCACCTCTTTAAAAGAAGTGTGTATGGCTTGAACAATATATGCATGAAACGACATTAAACTGAGTCAGACCATTGGTCGGTTGAGAACGGTATTGTCTGTTCTGACAGGCAGGAGCTCTCCAGAGTCCCAAGCCAGAGGTTTTTCACATCAAAACAGAGATCTTCAAGAGAGCATTCATATAAAGGCCATACTACAACTGAACAGCTCAGGAAGTTGCTTCTATAAGACAATAGGATTGCAGTCTTATGCCATGTATCACCTCACTTCTACTGCGTTGTCTTCTACCATTGTAATCTGCCATCTCCATTAGGGCATGTTGTGCCTTCGACTGGTTCGCTTGTTTGCAGTCTTTTCCAGCTCTGAAATCCTTGTCCGACTGCATTGTTTACTGGATGCCTTATGCTACCTGACTGAATTGTTTTTTATCTTCTGGAATCCACCTTGAGACTCAGTGGAAAAGGCAGGCTATCAAGGAAGTCAATAAATAAATCACCTATTCCTTTTTTTCTTTTTTTTGGACATACCAGGGATTGAACCTGGTACTTACTACATGCATAGCAGATGCTCTACCACTGACCCACATCCTCCCCTCTATTGCAGGATTCAGACTCTGGGGAAAAGGCTCAGCTCTCACACAACTATGGATGGATGCATCAGGGATTGTGACCTCACTGAGCTGCAGCAAACAGAGGATTGTTGGTTTGGAAAGCATACCAAGCATCCTCCAGTGTCCTTCAGCCCATTCGCTGCTACAGAATTAATGCATGTTCTATGGACCCAAGACCCCTACCAGAGATTACAAGCTGAACTGTTTCAGACCATTTAAAGAGCAACGGCTTTTCTCCCAAGGAATCCTGGGCATTATAAGGCGTTCAGCAAGGTCCTCGGACTTCTCTGTTAGAGATCATTAGCCCTTCACAAAAGACTACAGTTCCTGGGGAAAGAGAATGACCATTAAATGGGACTGACTGTAGTGTAGACATACCCTGGGAAACAGAACAAAAGTAAGTATTACACAGGACGTCTAACAAGCAGTGGAAGCTAAATTCCTCAGAGTTGGATAGCCGGACCATTGTTTTTTGATACTGGGACAATGTGCAAATAGGCTGCACAAGACAGCCAATTAAAAAAAAAAAACGACCCACATAATGTAATTTTTCCCACTTACTTTGTTTTTAAGCACTTTGCCAAGGGGGAAGCATACCTTCTTAGCTCCTGATGGGAAGCAGAACCTCAAGGGCTCCCCAATTCATTTGCTAAGTAATGTGGCCAAATTGAGAACTGTAAACCTGCTTCTTCTTTTTTTTCATCCCAACTTATTTTGGAATGCCCTCTAGTTTCCAGTTCTCTCCAAAAAAAAAAAACCCTCTAACGGGATCTGCAAAAAATGTTTCACCGGTTTGCTCTGGTATGCTTTTTTTACATTAGACTTTAACATATTTTGGTTTTGTAAAATTATCTGTGTTTTCCCTCAAGTCAAATTAAGGGTTACCGGTCTATTTTTCTTAGCACATTTCTTCTCAGGAGATTACAATACAAGCTACCATTTTTCAGGGTTCTGGCACAGTGGCTCGCGCAGTAATAAATTACACATTGTTTGCAATTCAGCTACTTTTACTTCTTTTGTTCCTTATTAGCTTGGATCAATGCCACCTGGTTCCACTGATTTATTGCAAGTTACCTTCGTTTCCACCTGTAGGCCTCCTATATCAACTGATCTGGCAGCTGGCTTCTGCTTACATTCCTACAAAAACACACACACTAACCACCCAATGTGGGGCCCATTACCTCAAATCATTACTTTTAAAGATTTTGGGTTTATCCAGCTGGAAACGGTGCACCAGGATCACCACGGACTTTCGAACAACAGAGCCTAGGGTCCATCCCTCAAAAAAGATTGCTTATGATCAGTGTTCCCTCTAAGCTGAGTTAGTGTGAGCTAGCTCAGTTTTTTAGCCTCCGGCTCACACATTTTTGTCTTAGCTCAGGAAGGATGGCTCCAGGGCAAACTAATTTATGTAGTAGCCAAATCACTCGCTCACAATTTCAATGCCAGTAGCTCAGCAAGTAGAATTTTTGCTCACAAGATTCCAGAGCTTAGAGGGAACATTGCTTATGATGCAGACACTGACAAACAAGAGTTCCTAGAAGGAACTGTTTTGCAGTACTTAAACTTTAGAATGATTCACTCCCCATTCAGAAATGCAAACTTGCAAACTATGATGCAAACTGCCTTATAGTACTTAAACTTTAGAATTAAAAAGAAGATTTTTCAGTGCAGAGTAACAGAAGTGCCAGGATTTAGAAACAGTGAGTCTTGAATGCAAGCCTGGACTTCATTCTAGAAACGATTTCTAGTGAAGGCCACCAAAATCCAGACACAAAGATGTCTCCCAGACCAGAATAATCCAATCTGCAAAGTTCATTTCCTGTAAAGTGCAAACATTCAACCACACACACAATCCTTTGCTGTTCCTCCACCTGCATGTTAAAGCCTTCCAAGAGAACAGAATAACTCTGTTTTGAGCTTCCTTCTGGGCTCGTCCACCTTCTCAAAATAGGTGCCGGGTAAATAACTCTGACCTTCAAAACCAGTTTTCTAAGCCTATTCGCTAAGCTATTGTGAGAGCAACAAAGGCTTTGCCTGTCATACATCTGTTTTCTGAAGAGCACAAAAGTATGTTAGCAGCTACCGCAAGGTAGACATCAAACTACAAACAGGACTGTAAAAGAATGGCACTCAAAAGCAAAAATGTTTTCAACTTGAGAATCTTTCAGTTTTTAAACACGGTTTCTAGTCCTCATGATGGCTAGGAATACAATGGGCAATGTCTGGGTAAGGCTTACACAACAGTATGCATGGTAGAGCTTCAGGTCTCTTGTTTAGGTTCCTATAGACTTTCTAGGGCAACTACAATACAACTTCTTTACAACTAACCACTTATCTCAATCAAACTCCCTTTGATTCTAGTCAAAAAATGAGTCGCATTATTTTTAAAAACTTTAATATCACAGCTGTAATATGTTACAGGTAACTAGGTAGTTGGGACGATGAAAAAAGCTGACAGGAAGAAATCTGATGAATTTGAGATGTGGCACCGGAGAAAGAGTTTTACAGAATAGACAGCAATGCTCCCTCTAAGCTGTGGGGCCTTGTGAGCAAAAATTCTACTTTGTGAGCTACTAGCATCAAAGTGGTGAGCGAGCGACTGGGCTACTGCATAAATTAGTTTGCTCTGGAGCCATCCTTCCTGAGCTAAGAGAAAAACGTGTGAGCCGGAGGCTGAAAAACTGTGAGCTCGCTCACACTAACTCAGCTTAGAGGGAACACTGATAGACAGCCAAAAAAAGACAAATAAGTGGGATCTCTCCCTAGAAGCTAAAATGACGGAACTGAGGCTATCGTATTTTGGTCACATTATGAGAAGACAAGAGTCACTGGAAAAGATAACAATACTAGGAAAAGTTGAAGGCAGCAGGGAAAACCCAACTGAGACTTAATCAAGGCCACCACAACCTTCAGTTTGCAAGACCTGAGCAAGGCTGTTAATGATAGGACATTTTGGAGGTCATTAACTCACAGAGTTACCATAAGTCAGAGGCAACTTCACGGCACTTATCAGACACAGAATAGGTCCCCAGCATCTAGTCTTCCCTTATAGATAAAATGGCATGTGCCCTACTAGTCCACTAAGTGAAGTATGAAGCTTTTCTCAACCTCTAAGACAGGACAGTTCTCACGATGACAGTCAGATTCTGCTCTGCACAGTCTCCCAATCTTTACTAGCGGCTTTTGGGGAGAGTGGAGATCCATCAAAAGCCTTAGCATGTGACCGTCAGCCATTTCAGGTGGCATGCCTCATATCTAGCCCCTAGTGGGGTAGCTCACAAGGAAAAGAACACAGTAGACAAAGGAACCATACTTAACCTCACTAGAGTACACAATCAGTAATCTTGCAACATCTTTCCAGCTTCCGGCTTCCAGAATTCTCTTGGGAAACTACTACTGAGTTTTATCTCTCGAAATGTTAAATGCTTCTTTTGCTTAAAGGCCATCTTGCCCATCAGCTCAGCGATTCTTGGGATGGAACGTAGAGCAAAGTACAGAGCCATATCAAACCTCCCAACTCCAAACAAGCAGAAATGATCTTAAAGCAGTGCTTTAAAAAAAGCAAACGAAAAGCAAAATGAATGCAAATCTGTCAACCCTTACAACTGAGCAATGAAAAATAAAGCAGGCCGAGCAACAGAAAAAGAACAACAGCTAAAAACAGAAATGAAGTAACTTATCGATAAAAATAAGCAGATAGCAACTAACAAACAACAAAGCAATCGCTTAGCAAAAAAAAGTTCTGACAAATGGTCTTTCACCTTTCACTGGAAGCTTCCTCAGATGCCGCCCCAGATGGTCACCTAAGGAGAAGCGCAGTCCACAACTGGAGCTGCCACAGCAAAAGGCTATGGTTCTTATCACAATCTGGCAGCATGGGTGCCAGCACCCTTGGCGAAGACATTAGCTGATCGGCAAGAATGTCAGGAAGCAGGCAGTCCCGGTCCCAGGTCATTCAGGGCTTTAAATGGCACAATCAGCACCTTGAGTGGGGGCCCAACACTCATTGTTGGCCGGTGCAATGTCTTAGGACACGCGTCTGCAATCTGGCTTCTGTATTCCACACCAATTGCAGCTTCCCAGCCTTCTTCAAAAGGCAGCCCTTCTGTTGTCTGTGCAAGACACGTGCACGTCCTAATACTGGTGGCAATTTACAGTACTCTCTTTTCTCATTTTTATAAATTTTACATGTGTTTCCTGCCACATGGTTGTAGAAAGTCTTCATTAGGCCAGTGCCCATGTTTTACCCCAGCAGAGCAGTCAATAGTAACCTTGCATGCATGGTAACCTTCCTTATATATATCCAGTTAATTCTACAAACACACACTGCAACTGAGAAACTCCTTTCTATATCTGTACTCCCTCCCCCAGCCCCACTTTGTGTCTACAGATATAAGGAATCGCTAGAGTTGCCTTCCTAGATAAGCATTTTAATGTGCCCGCGGAAATCAGAAACAGCTCACCTTTACTCAGCACAGCATTTGCAGGCATGAAATTCAATAAAATGACCTCCATAAAAGTTAATCAGAAGTCTTTAAATGTATTGGCAATAAAGCAAATTTTATGGCCAGCAGAGTCGGTTATCTTCTGTGACAAATTAACCAAGCACTCAAAATAAGAGGCATCAGTGCTATTTTAATAATGAAAAATGAATGCAAGTCAAAACCCGCGGCGAAGACCCAAGTGCCATTTCCCAAATGGAAAGCCTTGCATGAACAGGAGTTTTCTGATCACAATATGTGTAGATTCCAGGGGGAAACCAGTTCTCTTTGCATTCGGTTCAGGCAGTGTTATTCCCTGAACCTCAACTGAAAACTCTGCAGGTGCTGCCGCATAGCTGGATTAGGCAACACACACAGTGAAATTGGAGGGGGGGGAAAGGTTTACACCTGGAGGGGGGAAAAAGGCTGAGTTTGAACACATGAAGCTGCCATCCTATGAAGAACATCAAGGACTGGGCATATGCGACCTGTGCTGCGCCAGCTGCACTGGCTTCCAGTGGAACACCGAGTCAAGTTCAAAGTGGCTCTGGTTCTGACTGACCTTTAAGGCCTTGAGCAGTCTGGGGCCGACGTATCTGCAGGACCGCCTCCTCCGTTACACTCCCAGGAGAGCATTACGCTCTTCACAGAACAACTTGCTGGCGGCCCCCCGGCCCTAGAGATATCCAACTGCCCTCAACCCCGGGGCCAGGGCCTTTTTGGCCATGGCCCCGATCTGGTGGAACTCTCTGCCAAATAACATTAGGGCTCTGTGGGATCTTATGCAATTCCACAGGGCCTGTAAGGCAGAGCTGTTCCGCCAGGCATTCGGTTGAGGACAGCGACAGTCGACATCATGGCTGGCACCCTACCTGGATCCCTATTCCCTGTAGAACTTACTCTCTCCCTGTGCGTCCAAAGCACTTACAGACCAGATACGGGAGACGACTAAAAAAAATGTCACCACTTGCTTTTATTTATTTTATTTATTTATTTATTAAGATTTATACCCCGCCCTCCCCGCAGAGCGGGCTCAGAGCGGCTTACAAGGGGCAAAGCCCATATAAAACAGATAAAAGCAATAAAACAATCATGACAGTTAATAAAATTATACTCAATTTAACAAGATGGTCTCCAAATTTATTGTATAGTATGCTGGATATGGTTTTATGTTTCATGTTTTTAAAATTTTGTACACTGCCCAAAGCCCCACAATTGTGGGGATTGGGTGATTTATAAATGTAATGGATAGATAGACAGACAGACAGACAGACAGATCAGCCAGTCATGGAACCGACCAGAGGGGTGACGGTGTTTGAAGCCGGAAAATAGCAGAGTTGTTTGTTGTAGCATATTTACAGTTTATTTACAGAGAGTATATACATACACAGCTTGTAGCAAATCAGGATTTTGACCAATGCAGTGCTACGCTTAACAGCCGTAACCATAAAGGCAGTGCTTGACTAAGAACCAATTACAATATATACATGTACAGACCAATCACATCACAGTACTGAACAATTGCTGAGTCACTGTGACTCTTACTGATATGATGCAATCAGTGTCATATGACCACCTAGCTGTCATTTAGATCATCTAGATCTAAACCTCATGTCCTACATGACTTTGCTGTGATCTTGCATATACAGACAAGGAGGGGCAACCTTGGACTTAATCTTCAGTGGTGCTGCCCAGGCCTGAGTGTGAGATGTGAAGGTGGCTGAACAGTGATCACAATAGCATCAAATTTAATTTACATGTCTGTGGGAAAATGCCAGAGAACTCCAACTTGGTATACTTGACTTCAAAGGAGGAAACTTCTCTAAGATGAGAAACCTGGTAATAAAAGAAGTGGGAAGCAACAGTCAAGAGGGTCAACCCTCTTGAAAAGGCTTGGGAGTTCCTCGGAACCTCAATACCAGAGGCTCAGTTAGAATGCATACCACCGGTCAGGACAGGAGGTACGAAGTCTAAGAGGTTGGCAGCAGGGCGAACAAGCAGGGTGAGGGAAGCTGTTAGAATGAAAAGGGCTTCTTTCAGAAGGGGAAGACTTACCCAAAGGAGGCAAACAAAAACCAACACAAACGTGCACAGGGGAAATGCAAGCAGACAATTAGGGATGCAAAATAAAAGATTTTGAGGAACATATGGCTAAAAGCATACAGAACAGCAATAATGAATTCTTTAAATACATTAGGAGCAGGAAATCGGTTATGGAAGCAGTTGGACCACTGGATGACAATGGGATTAAAGGAGTACTAAAGAAGGATAAGGCAATTGCAGAGAAGCTAAATGAATTTTTCTTATCTGTCTTCACTGCTGAAGATATTCATCCTGAATGGATGTTTTCAGGAAAGGAGGATGTAGAGCTTAGACAAATACTGGTGACAAGGGAGGACGTTCTAGAACTTTTAGACAAATTGCAAACTAGTGAATCACCAGGGCCAGATGGTATCCATCCTAGAGTTCTTTAAAGAACTCAAATGTGAAACTGCTGATCTTCTACGTAAGATAGGCAACATGTCCCTAAGATCAGCCTCTGTATCGGAGGACTAGAGAGTGGCCAATTTAACTCCCATTTTTTAAAACAGATCGAGGGGGGGGGGGTTTCCAGGAAATTACAGATCAGTTAGCTTAACATCTGTTCGAAGTAAATTGATGGAAAGCATTATTAAAGATAAAATTGTCAAGTATGTAGAAGGACAAGCCTTGTTGAATTTAAAAAAAAAACACCCAGCATGGCTTCTGCAAAGGTAAGTCTTATCTCACTAACCTTTTAGAGTTCTCTGAAAGTGACAATAAACACATGGATGGACATGAGACAGTATACACTGTTAATAAAGTCCTTCACCAAAGACTCCTGAGCAAACTTCAGTCATAGAATAGGAGACCAAATCCTCTTATGGATGGGAAAAAACAGGATGGCTAAAAAACAGGAAGCAGAGAGCTCTTGCAATGGAGGGATGTGAACAGTGGAGTCCCTCAGGAATCTGTATTAGGACCAATGCTTTTCACCTTGTTCATAAAGGACCTGGAGTTAGGGGTGAGTAGTGAGGTGGCCAAGTTTGCAGATGACAATAATTGCAGATAATTTACAGGGGTTAAGAAAAAAACAGATTGCAAAGAGCTACAAAAAGGATCTCTTCACACTGGGGGGAATAGGCATTAAAATGGCTCTTGGAATCTGAGCTGGCAGCAAGAGACCAGGAATGGGACCTTTGGGTGGTAGTGGACAGCTCAATGAAAAAGTCAACCCAAAGTGCGGCTGCCTTGAAAAAGGCAAATTCCATGCTGGCCATAATTAGAACAGGAATAGGGTGTTTCTGCGGGAATCATCTGTGTGGTGCTACAGGACCTTCCCCTTGGCACATGCCATGCACCTCCCAGGCATTCCCCTATGGAAGTATACCACTTATGCAAGCAGCTTTGCTAATATAGGAGTGAGAGGCAGTGAAAGGGTCTCTTTTATTGAAGAAGAGGAAGGGGGGATCACAGGAGAACAATGAAACAGCAGGTTCTATATGGAAAAGTGTACGAAATTACTACTCATGTATTCAGTTTGATAGACATGCTTAGCAGCCTGAACAGCAGCATTACCTAGTATGGAACGGGGTGAGTGGGGAACCCCCTCTGTCCAAAAGAGTCAACTAGCAGTCTAGTCAAGTCAGGAGGATCTGGAGGGAAAGTTCCATCCATTCCCCCCTGCCTTTCCAACTTATCAAAACTAAAGTTCAAAAGCAGGTTTGGGCTGTTTTGCATACACTTCAAGAATCTTTGGGGGAATCCTCTCTTTGCCTGTCTGTTATTAGGAAAAACCCAAAGGCAAGAGCTGGCATGCCTAACTGATTTACATTCAGTTGATTTATATTCAGATTGTCTAGTCCCAACGGGAAAAAAAGCATGCTTAACTCTCTTTTTAATCTTTAATTATCTATGCCTGCAATGCTCACACATGGTAACCTCAAAATACCATTGCCAGTATCAAGCACAAATACCGCCCAAAAAATTTCAGCTGGGTTTACTGACCAGCCTCTGCTGACGATGGCTGCTATCAGCTCCCACCGCCTGAATCCTCTGGCATGTGCCAAGTGCTGGGGGATAGAGGTGGAAGCAATTTTTCTCCAGGCCAGTTTGGTTGTAGATCCTGGAGGTCTTTTGTAATCTTCTGGGCATGGAACAGGGGGTCACTGGGGGTGTGGAGGGTGGTATTTGTGAATTTCTTGCGTTGTGCAGGGGGTTGGATTAGATGACCCCAGAGGTCCCTTCCAACTCTATGATCCTAAGTGGAGCAAGGATTTCTCTCTTTGGTCTCAGGGTATAGAGACGGCAAAAAACAATGGAAAAAATTCCTGCCGGTCTTACGTGCTCTAAATGACAATATAAGTTTGAGGTGGAGGGGGAACATGTAGCTGTGTGGTCGTGTGCACTCTGCAATGGAGGATATGCTGCAGAAATGGAAAAGGAGTAAGGGTCCCAGATTTAGTCCTCAAAGGCCACCTAATTTCTATTCTCACCAAGTCCTCCTTTAGGAATCAAGAGGCACGAAAGCTAAGGCTTGCAGGAAAGATGAAAATTTAGAAACAGGTTGGTTCAGTGACTTGGCCACAATAACCAAGGGCCCAGCTTACTAGGCAGCCATTATTTGAGGCCTCCAGTAACCCTCACCTCACCAAGTGCTCTGAGTGTCCCAGAGAGCTGCGTGGTAAGAGGGGAGGGGAGATGGAGAAAAAGGAGAGCTGGCTCTTGTTTCAGAGTTTTGCAGAAGACATTCAAATCTGTAAAGCAGAGATGAGTTCTCATTTAACCTCCTCCAGGCTTTAGGGAAGGCAAGACATGATGGGCAACATATCTCTCATCAGCCCTCCCTGACACTTGTGGAGATCTCTGGGGTTGCAGGTGTTAAGGAAGACATTCCTTTGTCCAAAGCGGCAGAGAACTTCAGGCAGTCAGAGTTTACCATACAGATGGACTAGATCAGTGACGGTGAACCTTTTAGAGACCGAGTGCCCAAACTGCGACCCCAAACCCACTTATTTATCGCAAAGTGCCAACACGGCAATTTAACCTGAATACTGAGGTTTTACTTTAGAAAAAACAATTCATACATTAACTTAAGATGATCCAAACAAAGTAAGGAAAGCAATCCCAAATGCTTTCATTTACTTAAAATTATTTGGCAGAGAATTCCACACTTTAATGACGGTCTGGGCCTGGTTGGGGCGATGGCACCCGTGCCCACGGAGAGGGCTCTGAGTGCCACCTCTGGCACCCGTGCCATAGGTTCGCCACCACTGGACTAGATGGACCAATGGCCCGACTTGGTACAAGACAGCTTCCTGTGTATCATCGCGTCACATTCCTATGACAGAGCAAGTTCTTAGTCAAAGTCATGCAAGAATTAGTATTCTCAGCAGGGAAAGGGTCCTTAGGAGCTAAAAGGTGGCTCCAGAGCGATCAGTTGGGCCTGGAAACAAACGAGAGGGTACAGAATGTTCAGAATGCACAGCAGGTCCCCGTTAGGCCTCTCGCCACCACATTCTACTCAATTATTGTTAACCACTGCCCAGATGTAGGCTCGCAGCTTGATATAGATCCCATCTGCGATGGCAAAGAATAAAAGCCTAATGTATCCACGTGTTCTTAGATCTGCAGTTCCACTGCAGTCATGAACCACCCAAGCAAGGTATTGGCAATCTGCATTTTTTTTAAAAGGAAGAAATGGGTTGTTCACATCAAATCTACAAACGGAAGTTTTGACTCAAACAGTCCTCAATTGTAGAACAAATCTGAGCGATCCATGTGTCAGAGAAGGGCGGGAGTCCCAAGGACTACAGGTGGAAAATGTGGAGAATAAGAAGGATCACACCGTAAATATAAATATTCAGCCCACAGTTCAAAAACACAAAGAGTGGGAGCCTGAAGCACCGTTCCACGCTATCCATCCCAATATGCTGCAGAAGCTCACGGCGAAAGCATTGTAATCTGCCCACACACACACACACACCGCCTTCTAATGGAGGTGAAACATTGACTTTACAGCCATACATTTCTTGGAGTTTGCCTTTTCCAAGATCTGATGAGACTGGGGTTGCCTGGGCTATCCAGATCAGGGGGGGAACATTAGTACAGAATATCCTAGTTAGAATACAGAATATCCTAGTCCTAGTTAAAAGTAGCAACGTTAGTACAGAATATATACAGTCCTAGTTAAAAGTAGCAACGTATATCAAGACTAGAATAGGAGAGAACCATTATGGGCAGCCATGCCCAGAATTGTGCATACACTAGTATTAAAAGTAAAAGCAGGGTTCTACCAAGAGAAATCACATTCTGAAAACCCAGCATAGTCATTCAAAATGTGTGCGCACATGCTTCATCCATTCACATCATTTCTTTTTCTGTTTATCATAACGCCTTGCTGTTTCATTAGACTGATACCAAGGATTTATCTCTCCAAAAATCCTCCCTGACAATACTTGCTCACACACTACACCCACCCCCCAGTGGGGGCTGTTAGAATTTTGGAGTTCCCAACCTGACGGATACAGGATAACTGAGAGTGCCGGCGGTCCCCATTAGGCAAAAAGGCTGGATATACAAGTTGCAAATAAGTAAATAAAAGAATGTGAAAGCCCCGCTAGATCAGTTTAATTCAGCATCCCGTTTCTCAACAGTGGCTAAACTGGTGCCTCTGAGAAAACCCACAAACAGGGAAAGAAGAAAATAGCATTGACAGCCAAACTGAACTTTGCAGACCAAGGAGTGGATTCAATATAAAGCAGGTTTGTATGACTTCGACCCCAAGTGTAACGAGAAAAGGAGGGGGACCTCTATGTTTTTTTTTTTCACAAAAAAAAAAGCTGGGGGGGGGGGGGGGGGGGGACACTCTAACACCTTGATCATTCGGGTTGCCAGATTTTTGCATTTTACAGGAATGTTGTCATTTTTGAAAGGGCATAAGCCACTCAGAGGCAAGCATCAGCAACAATCGGAAACCAACGCACAACAGAAGGGAATGGGAAGTTTTCCCCTGCCAGTCAGGTTAGGCCCGCTGTTGAATCTGCACCTCTTCAGAATGGACCTCTGCAATTTCTTTTTAAAAAAATCTTCCCTTTTCACAAGCATTCTATCAAATCAAGGTCTAAATCACAAAGACGACAAGGAATCGCAGCGGTTTAATGCAGACAAGTCTTGAAATAATATTGTGATCAAAGTAGAAGGCAGCCTAATAAAACCCAGGTGGCTCTAGCTTATCATACATGGTACTCATTACTTCAATTGCTCTGTTTAATAGATTGCCTGGTGTCAGCAGAAGGAGATTTCTGCTATTAATTCCTCTAGTTATAACCCTACATGTGTTTTCTGAGGCTCTCTGATAAATCGGCTTTGTTCAGGAAAAACTTAAGGAGGAGAAAAATCTATTTTAGCAGTCAGACCTTTTGCCACTGCTGGCAAAACCACAGAAACCACTCTGAATTTGCTTTTATTCGCTATTAACAAACAGCTAAAACTAGTTTCTCGGGAGGATCCAGAAGGTTCAAGCTTGCCAAGAATTTTGCGTTGGGTGACGTGTTTCATCCCCCCCCCCTTCCAAAGCCACACAAAAAATGCTAACTTTGTTGCAAGACCAGGGCTATAAATTCCAAAGAACGGTGGTTTTTTATTTTCCCCCCCCCCCCCCCCCGCCTTTCGTTGGGCTTGCAGTTTTAGATAGCCACCGGATGACTTTGCAGCTAAAAAAGAAAAGCATAGGAGAATGAGCCCTGACTTCAGTTTTCGGCTGCATTCTGAATAAGCTCGTTTGCCCTTCAACCAAACAAATGAAAAATTACTCGGAAAATTAAATCAACAAGTGAACCGTTTACAGATATCGCCAATCACAACTTCAGAGTAAAACACACACACTTCTGTGCAAAATGGGACCACCACAAATTATTCAGTATCAGAGGATGCCCAGATAGGATCATGCCACGCTGCCAGTTTTTAACTACAGTTCAACACTGTCTGTGTGTGCCGTCAAGTCACAGCTGACTTATGGTGACCCCCACAGAGTTTCCAAGGCAAGAGATGTTCAGAGGTGGTTTGCAACTGCCTGCCTCTGTGTCACGACCAATGTTCCCTCTAAGCTGAGCTAGTGTGAGTTAGCTCACAATATTTTAGCCTCCAGCTCACAATTTCTTTTCTTAGCTCAGGCAGGAAGGCTCCAGAGCAAACTAATATATGCAGTAGCCAAATCGCTCACTCACAACTTTAATGCCAGTAGCTCGCAAAGTCGAATTTTGGCTCACAAGATTCCACCGCTTAGAGGGAACATTGGTCACGACCCTGGACTTCTCTGGAGGTCTCCCATCCAAATACTAGCCAGGGTTGACCCTGCTTAGCCTCCAAGAGTTGATGAGATCAGACTGGGCTATCCAAGTCAGAGCTAGTTCAGCACACAGGAGATGCAAAATGGTCCAAGGATTTCTGAAACATGTATTTTTTTCCTCCACTCTAAGATGCAGCATTGCTACCAGAGGGTGGAATAATGGCCACAGGCATAGACAGGGGATTAGATAGATTCATGGATGATAGGTCTATCAGTAGCTATAGCTACTAGGCCATGGTGACTGAAGGGAACCTCCATGTTCAGAGGCACTAAACCTCTGAATCCCTGAGCCAGGAGGCAACATCAGGGGAAGGTCTCGGCCTCTATGCCCTGTTGCTGGCCCTCCAGAGGAACTGGTTGGAACTATGAGACAGGATGCTGGACGAGATGAACCACTAGTCTGATCCAGGAGGGCTCTTCTTGATGGTCTTATGTTGAAAGTATGGTATGAGAGCACACAGAAGCAGGACACGATCGCTAAGCAGACAAACAAGAGATTGGTGTGACTATAGGCAGACCAAACAGTTCAATGACACAAATGCCCTGGCCAACTCTGGCTTCTGCACATTGCAACACAAGAAATGAGGATCTATGGAAGAAACCAGGACCATGACACCGTCCCTACACCAAACTCCTTATGACCAAGGCAGATCGCACTTTCATCAGCACTTTGATCAGCCCAACACTTCTTCTGATGAGGAAAACTTCACTGGAAGAGGTAGCACTCAGGTCTTCTCAAAATTTACTCAGTCCTACCTATATATGCTTTTGGATAGAGATGTGAAGGCCCAGAAAAAAAACGGAAGAATTCGGGGGGGAAACTAGGTTCTTCCCAGGTTTTTTCTGAAGCCTTTTTTGTTTTTTCTGAAAAATTGGAAAAATTGAAAAAAGAAAAGGAAAAAAAATGATTATCGAAAGTTTTATTTTAACATGATAAATAAAATATTTTAAGACAAGGTGTTCAAATCATTTCCAAAAAATATGTAGGGTATCAGATTGATCTAATTTCTGTGCACTGAGGACAAGCAAGTCCTAGGTTACAAACTGAACTCTCCAATTGAAGAACAAGATGCATTTCTTCCTTTAGGAGGTGCTATTGTCACAAGAAAAAGGTTTCAGTTTTGTTTTTGCATGTGGGTGGGTATTCTGTTCGTAATAATTGTTTGGATACACTATATTTTTAATATGCTAGTTGTGATAATTTCATGCCAAGTAAAAATGTCCATACTCATATTTTATGTTCCTAAAGTAGCACAATGACTTTCAATCTGGAAAAGAAAAAAGAAGCGCTAATGTAGCATTTTTTTCAATTTTTCCAAAAATTTCAGGGTTTTTTCCGAGCTTTAGAATTCTCGGAAATTTTGCATCTCTACTTTTGGAGATATCAAATTTGAAAGGACGGGTGGAGAGGGAGTGTTCTAGTTTCACTTTGGGCTGGGACTGCTTTGTCAACAACTTTGGTTAGCCAACACCCTTAAATGTATCCTCTTTCAAGCACAGGAGTCTGCAGTTCACGGCTTCCAAGCAAAATGTGCCCCGGTACTTAACCAAATTTGGCCCTTAAAAGAAACAAAAAGAAAATATTTCAGTTGAGATATATTGTAGGGTTAGATGGAGTACTAGAATGGCCAATATGTGAAGGGAATGGCAGATTTAAAAAAAGAACAGGACTAAAGGACTTCTTAGAGAGGCTTACTAAAAAGGGAAACAAAGCAGTTGCCAGTAAACCAAGAGCAAACCATGCTCAGATTTATGCCAATACACTAACACAATCAGGCAGGGAGCCCCTTTGCATATTTGTTATTTATTGTGAGACCACACAGAAGCCACTTCCTAACAGAGGTCTCACGACAGCCAGCATTCAGCATTCGAGCCATGGAAACTTTGTGTGTATCGTCAATCAGCTTGTCAATCATCAGCAGTGCTAAGTTGGATAGTTTCGGTTATGCAAAGGGACTCTTATACTGGCTGCGTCTTGATCTCCCTTGCTCTGAATGTGGATATCGTGTGGCTCTTTACTTATAAAGTGTTGCGGACCCTTGTTCTAACTCCTGGACATTAACTTCTCAATCATCTCCATCACCTGCCACTACTGTTACCTTCACAGAGCCTCCTGAATCTCAAAATAATGTAGCATTTCAAACATTCTCTCATTTGTCTGAACAATTCCACATATACTGCTGGCAAAATATAAGTAATCGGCAATAAGATGATTTTTTTTTTTTTTTGGAAGCGTGGAGAATAAGGCAAAAACTGGAAACAAGGGAGGGGGGGAAGAAGACAGAGAAGCAGCCAAGAAACGCCAGGTTTACTGATTCAGCTTCTCCCTTCTGGGATCTCTGCGGTTTATATATATTTTTTCCCTTCAACCAAGCATGGCACTACACCCAAGGATGAGCCATCTTCAAAGCTCTACAAATAACAAGGCCTCCTTTTTCAAGACTGTTTCTTGTTATGGGCTTTTTTAAAAAGAGAGAGAGAGAGGGAGGGAGAGAGAGAGAGAAGTACTCCTGGGGTGGTTCAGAGTGTTTCAGGAGTGGCACCCAGTGTCCAAATGGAATCCTTGCAACTGTGATTTGCTTGACTCCCAAACAAATGTTCTGTTCAGTTTTAGCGCCCCTCACGAACAGCCCACACCGGAAAAGATGGGAGGGGGGGAATGAAATGTTGGTTTAGAATAATCCAGGCTATTTCTCAAGAGCTTGTTTTAAAATAATCCAGGCTATTTCTAAAAAAAAGGGGGGGAACAATACGTTCAGAGCAAGACACCCCCCCAAAAAAAGTTACAGGCCATATTTTGAGCTAGTCAATGCTTACAAGATAAGCTGCAAATGCTGATGACCTATTGTCTTCTATACAGTTCCCTAGTACTTTTAAACATGGCTTTGATGGCTATAACTCTCCATAGGATTCTACTGTTAGACGCTTGCCTTGGACAACAAAGTTCCTTCTGGCCTACAGCTTGCCAGACTGACCAGTGTGAGACATACAGTTTGAGGAAGCCCCCCCCCCCTTTTGCAGGCAACTAAAAATGTATTCAATCGAAAAGCTGTTTTATCAGCCAACAAGTTCCCCCACCCCGGACAATAAAAACTCTTTCCAAAGAAAGAAACCCTCAGGGATTTGGTTAAGGGAAGATATGTGTATGTGAGTTAAGCTCTCTCTCCCCCTTTTAAAAAAAACTTTACTTAGTTTTGCAGATTTACAAAATGACCAAATTGGGAAACTGGGACTATAGTATCTGACAGGTGAAGATCTGAGGCTGAATAACTCGTACGGCACTGAAGGGGATTTCCCCCAGAAATTACCACTGCAAAACTTAACACTGTTCTCACCAATTTCTTCCAGTGGCCCCTTCAGTCAGGGAGATGAATACACCCATTACTCAATTTCAAAGCATTTTATGTAACCGCTTGTATCCTTTAGACAAGCTCCCACTGCAAAGATGGACTGCCACTTCGGTGGGATACATCCTACCTCCTATCCTACCACTCCATGGAGCAAAGTTTGAAGCCTTCCTCCAACTTCAGTGGCTCCAACAGAAGAGTCACTTAAACTGGAGGAAGCCTCCTCTGGCTTGAGGAAGGTGGGATCGATTGAGGGACTGAAAAAATTATTTAGCAAATCTACATGTTATTTATTTATTAGACCTATATCCCGTCCTTCCACATGGGCTCAGGGCGGCTAACAAGAGGCAATTGCCATACATAACAATAAAACCACTAAAACAATCAAATTACATTTTACATTTAAAATCAGTGCTCATAACAATATGTCATCCAAGACGGGGACTCCAATGCAATGTTTCAGAGGATCTACTGTCTCTTCTTGATCGGTCTGCACTATGTCCGTTCTTCATTCCCAAGGCCAGTTCGCATTGCCAGAAATGGCAGCACAGTGGTGGTACAGTGATGGTGGCGGCTCCTACTCAAAAGCCTGGTGGAAGAGCTCCATCTTGCAGGCCCTGCGGAACTGCATAAGGTCCCGCAGGGCCCTGATCTCCTCCGGGAGCTCATTCCATCAGATAGGAGTCGCCACTGAAAAAGCCCTGGCCCTTGTCGCAGCATATTTGACATCTCTAGGGGCTGGGACAACCAGAAGATGTTTTGCCCCCGACCGTAGTGCCCTTGGGCTTCTCCATGTCGCTTCTCCAAAGCCCTGTTCTGTTTTAAGAAACTACTTGAGGGGGTCCCTCAACATTTCAGTATTGGCCAGGCTTGTTTACTGCTTGAGATTTTGATGGGTTTTATGCCTTCAGCCCTTCTGGGGAATGGGAAAGGAGAGCTCTAACTATCATAACAAATAGATGAAAAAATATTAAGCTGTATTACAATCTGTATACCACTCTGAGCCTCTTTTGAGATAGCAGGGTTACAACTATCTTAAACACCAAACTGACCAAGATCAGCCCAAGTTTCCATGCTTCAATTCCCTTGAAAGTCACATGCATCAGGGAGGCCATAGATAAGCATCTCAGAACTGACGTACTTGTCCTCTCCCACATCAATGTAATTTACTCTACTATCCGGCTTATTTGCAGAAGTCTACCGAACAAGGACAACTATGTTGAGAATTTTAAAGCATTAATAATTCTCCCGAAGTGTTTCAAGGTTGGATATCCCAGACTCCTTTATACAACTGTGTTCCATACTTTAACACCTTCTGCTGAAAAATTGCTGTCTTGGTAACAGCTGGCACCCGAGTCGAGAGATCGAAATCTTGTGCGGTGAGCTTGGGTCCTATAACGTAATATTCGCAGCTTGAACCGCCATAAACACTAATAAATATTAAAGCCCCAAATAAATCTGTCCTGCAAGCAAGCCTCTTGAGTACTTCAAATGAAAGTCACAAGCCCGATGCTGTGCTGAAACAACCCCCCCCCCCCCGATTAAACCTTGTACAGACACAAGTGTCAAATGTGGTGGCCTTTACAACAGCATATATTTTAACATTAGCCTTCCTAAAAATCTTTAACTTCTACTACATCTCTGGACTCTAAAGGTTTACTAGCAATTCCTAAAAGGGGAGAGAGGGAGGAGAGATTGAAAATAGCAGCTACAAAGTGCAGGCTCCCAATAAAATAGGCGACTGCTGTCAAAACACTATTTTCAAACAGTACAAAATGGACTGGTTTATGCTCTGTACACTACACGTACTGCAATTTAAGGAATTACACAATATTTTTTAAAGGAAGAAAGCATCTTGGTAAATTCTGAGATAGATTTCCCACCCATCCACCCGGCTTTTTAACATGAGCCAGGTGCTCCTTTTGCCTTCCCCTACTATACCGCAACCTCTCACTGCTACGTATGGTAATAACACCTTGAAATAGCAGCCCCTCGCACAACAATAAAATGCTGCTGGCTAAAAGGAGTCTCACAGCCTGCAAAGCGTTTTAGTTCCTCTTGAAAACTACATCTTCGAAATTTCATTCCTGTAGCTCATCAGGATGAAGTTTGTGTTTTCAGGTCCTGCCAAGATTAAAGTGCGTCCATCCTTCCTTCTGATATAAGTAATGGACAGGATCCAAAGAGTTTCCCCTGTGCACCCCCCACGAGCTTCTGATTTGAGTCCTTGCAGTGTGTCAAAGGCAGTTTATGACACACGCCCCACACCGATTTTCTAAGCAGTTTTTCTGGGGGGGTGTGAAAACAGAAGACATCAGAAGCTCCAGCGCATGTATAAGAAAGACGCAGGAGGCTATGAATGCCCTTAAATATATAAAAGCTTCAAATAATGTCCCAGTCGTAAATGTACTTACCACTCAAAATTAATTCTATACCTAACACTTGAAGCAAGACAGTTTCATAAAGCCCTTAATGGAGACTTCTCTAAGGTAACAATGGCCCACAGTAGTGACTTGCAACTGAATGAGTGTTTTAATCATTATTAAAGCAACAGAATTCAAGCCTGAACCCTCCTTAGAAGTCAATATGACTGAGGCTATCCTACTTTAGTCAAATTATGAGAAGACGAGAGTCACTGGGAAAGACAATAATGCCAGGAAAAGCTGAAGGCAGCAGGGAAAACAGGGAAACGGGAAAGAGGAAAACCCAACAGGAGATGGATTGACTCTAAAAAGGATGCTGCGGCCCTCAGTTTGCAAGACCTGAGCAAGGCTGTTAATGACATTTTTGGAGGACATTCATTCATAGGGTCGCCATAAATCGCACTTGCCACACGCACAAAGCAACAGACTAAGGTTGTACGTGTTTCCCTTCTATTTAAACCAACACCTTCTCTCTCTCCTTTCCTTTATTAAGAAGTTCCTTTAGCCAAAGGTCTTGAGCAAAGTCAATAAACCAACATGTCTGACTGTGCATGGGGCAGCTAGGAGTACGGTAACAATGATCGAGAATTAAGAAACGTGGCTTTTTTTAAGCCCTGATTCAAAGGACAGTTTAATACCACTGTTATGGCATATAATTATAACGTGTATCATCACACAGTGTTGGGCCAAGAGGAAAGGAAATTACTATCTAATATAAACATGGTAACGTGAAAAATGATGCAATGGAAGCCATTAGCAGGCATAAGGGATTTCGTAGCCAAGCTGTTAGCCTAACCATTTTGCACAATCAAGGAAGACTGCATTAGTTGATGCATGATTTATCTCTGACACACAGTTAACTATATTAAATGCTGGCATTTACCTGTCTCCATAATCTGATTGTGTGAACTATCCGAATATATTCCATTGCAATTTAATTCATTTCAAAGGCATCAATTTGTCCGTCTGGCTTTAGTCGAAATTACTGACCGTGATCTCGGTGGGTGTTAAGATGCAGCAAGACAAAAATTTTCCCTTCTTTGCAACTGTTAAAAGCAGAGGAAGTCTGCACCTATTGAATTAAGCAGTCTTAGGCAGGCGATCACAAATTCCCAGTCACAATTTGTTGCACGGAACTGCTTTGTTGATTTATGGACATCATCAGGAACTCTAAAATGAAGATAACTTGGCAGAGCAGGCAGCAAAATACTCCTGGATAATTCCATTTCCTAAAGTGATGGAACTACAGAGTTAAAGGGTTCCTCCCTTGCTGTTCCCACAAAGTATGTTCCAAAAAAGCCAAAACCCTAGCTTTAAAACACTCTTTGTTTATTAACTTCTTCTCCCAATGCAACGGGGATTTTCCCTCGTCCTAGCAAGAACCTAAAATGTCTAGCCCTTTACTGAGGAGTTTTATAACCCACATTTCCTACCTTGTTAGCCATGCCATAACTATTTACCTCTGCTGGGACCAAGTCCATTTGGTTCCCTTCAGCCCTTAAATCCATTTGCTGCCATTGTTTAAATTCTTAACCCGATCTTTGTCCCTCATAAACAAAGATCTCATCTTTACGTGAAAGTCTAAGACCCTGGTGCCTTCAGAAGAAACAAACAGGATTTAACTTTAATACAGCGAATTTCAAAATACATTTTATAAAAGCAAAATAGTCCCCCTTTTTAAGTTTATGAGTTTCTGCCAGGTGTAAGGCAGGCAATGTTGTGTTCAAACTGAATAAGCCAAATAAAAGTCAATGGACAGCATATCTGGCACAGTCGAGTATGTGGAAAAGGTTTAGCCCAGTCTGGAAGCTCTCCTCCCTAACCTAACTCGGCCACCCTCCACCCAGCAAACCACCATCCCTAGCAGACTGTGGATTTACTTCGTTCAAGTAACTAAATCTTGGATCAAATTCAACAGGTGTTGAAAAATGCACAAAAGGGGCGGGACTAAGAGGGATGTGAAACAAAAATGGGGAGGCAAACAAATTTAATAAGCCTGCTGTAGAGATTATGGTATGGAATAAATAAGGAAAACTCCCCCCTCCTCTGCATTATGCCTAAAGAAACTCCCAGTCTTCCCAAGTAAATAAAAACTATGAAATAATAAACTGGCAGACATAAATGGATGAAGCAAGGTACATTTTCAAAAGGAGGAAACCAAGCGGTTCACCTGATTTAGGCTTTATTACTTGTTGACCCTAAAGAAATTCATCATTTCACCTTAGTTCATATTAAACCTAGTGTTTAGTAAACCAGTTTTTAAAAGGAAAAATTGATCCATACCCTAGCAATCTCTGAAATTCACCAAAACATGCACAGGATCTCTGATTTCAGAATCATTCTAGAAAGGTATTTCTAAATGCTTTACGTTTTTATATTATCACAAGCTCTTGGGGGAGGGGGGGATCCTGATTAGACCAAACGGTAGCATTGGATCCATACCATCTACCAGGGAGAAAACTAGCATTTTAGAAATTCATCTTTAGCATTTCAAACTGTGCATTAGCAATGTCAAACCTGAAAATATTTTAGATCAGCATATTAGCCGAACACTTCATAACTCACAGCCCCCATAAAACCAGCTTAAGTCTGAAAAATCAAATACTTTTTAGAATTCCCCTCTTGTGGCAATGTATAATGTATCAGAGTACACTTCTACTCTGTTTTACTATGAAAGTGATATTTTAATGTTCCTAACTTTTAAATAAATACTGCCATATAAAACGTGCAGTCTTTTCTTTTAACATTTCCACAGTTTAAGTATAAAGGGATGTAAGAGCAAAGTTATTAATATTAGTCTCATACATCGTTTTTTAATTTTAACCCTCATATTTCAATTTAAAAGTTATCTCAGCTGCCCTGAATGAAAGGAGTTCCGCTGAAAAAGAACATATATTTTTAAATTTTCGGTTAACCAGACCCAAGGTCTTTTCCACAGCTTATCAGAATAACTTATGAATGGAACATTCACGGCATTTGTTCCCGTAAATGCTCATTAAATCAATATGCCACAATAAATTAACATTTTTAAAATGCTGATACACACAGGCAATTCCCATACAAGGCCTAAAATGTTAAAATAAATAATTTCACATATAGATTATCTCTAGTTACAGGTCTGTATAATTTTCCTAAAAGGTGTTAAATTTCCTCTATGGCCGTTACTTCTCTCTCTCCAGAGCATCATCCTATCAATTCAGGAAAGACTTTTTAAAAACATGTTCAGAAGATTAATAGCACGTTATTTTTTACCCTATATCTACAGCTATCAAAAGGTGTTGATTTTGTGCATTAATATTTTAGGCCACAGGAAATAAAAAGAGAATCTCAAACAGCTGTTTGTCTTGTAAGCTATAAAGTGGAGGAGAAACATTCATGGAATACAACTTCAGGCTCGTATATCATATAATTATGACTAATGGGTAGGAATTTAACTTAGTCGGGGCAAGTATGCTACTAAAGGAGGACCTGTGGGCTGTTATTAGATGAAAACATGCATACATTGCGATGGAATCCAACCACAGATGTAAGAGCTCTAGGAGGTCAGGAATGAATGGCTGACTTCTTCAGGTGTGTTACAACTTACACAGCGCCTCTCAAACAGGAAGGAAAAACGCATTCCCAATTTTACCTAAGAGAATGGCAGAACATAACTCAGGGGGGAGGGGGCTACTTGTCAAAGAAGGGGCCCAACTCGGGAATTATTCTCCTTTGTGCAACTGGTGTCAGGGAACAAACTCAAGAGAAGCCGCTTCAGCTGACATACAATGGCTTAGACATCTCTAACTGTTGAACAGTGCAGTTCTCAACAGACTGACACCACCCTATTGCTTACTGACTTCAGTGGACTTACATAGATGCTAACTCTGTTTCGGATCGCACTGTGGCTCCCACGCCATCTCACAACTGTTTTGCAATTTCCAGTTTCCCCAAGAAAGACAAGTGCAAAGTCCCACTGGACATGTGGAGCTAAACCACGCTGTGTCCTGGATTATGGTCCGTATGTGGTCCATATTGTACTCTTCTAAACTGTGAAGACACCATGGCCAATTGTAAACCAGCATTGGTCTGTCTCACTGATGCCAAACCCACATAAGAATGGCTTCATACTATCTGTCTTCAATTCTTAGTATCTCATATCTCTACTAGTATAGTTATTCACCCCTCCAGTCTCTGCCATATATACCCACTTCATAAAACTTGTAGGGCAAAGAAAACTGATGTGATCACGAAGGCTTCGCCAAACAGTCAAAAAATAAGAATTCGGTAGCACGTTGCAGTATCTAAAGGAGAACAATTACGAAGAAGTACTGATGGATCACTCTGAGGATACTTCAGTGATAGCATTTACAGCAAAAATCTTAACGCATCTCTGATAGAGCCACCTGGCAATCTGTGCAAGGCAAATGTCTCTATTTTTGTATAATTTAAGTTCTTAAGATAAAGATCAGCCCACGTCTGAATGCTATATGGCAAACTACATTTGAAATATAAACATGGGGGGGGGACCACCCAAATCCTATGAAACAATTTTAGTTTACAAAGGGAAAAAAATATAAATACAATTTTTAGCTGGATGCTTAACATTACAAAGGATACGATGCTCCCGGTAAGCTGTGGAGTCCTGTGAGCAAAAATTCAACGTTGTGAGCTACTGGCATTAAAGTTGTGAGCGAGCGATTTGGCCGCTGTGTAAATTAGTTTGCTCTCTGGCGCCATCCTTCCTGAACTAAGACAAAAAAAAAGTGTGAGCCAGAGGCTAAAAAAACTGTGACCTAGCTCACACTAACTCAGCTTAGAGGGAACACTGGACACGTTGCCCCCTCCTAGTAAAAGGGTAACTTTTGCTAGTGCTGCAGCACTATGTTTTAATACACTGTGCGTCATACTAACATGTGCTAAATACCAGGGTTCTGCTCGGAGCAGTCACCCCTGCAAGTGGCAGCCAACGAAGTGGAACAGAGGTGGAGAAAACTCCAAGTGAGTTGACACCACACGTATTTTGAGAGGATGCTACCAAAGGGTCACATGGCTCTCAATGACAGTCAGACAACCCTTGCAGGGATCTAGTTTGGCCCCTCAAAAAAAACATTTACATGCAGCTCATCAGAGATGACCCTCACTACAAGTTACACTCCTCTCCCCGGCCTTAAGAAAGAGTAAGTTTAGCTGCAAAAGGTGTTGAGCGCAGCAGAGTGGCAGAAACTGTTCACTAGGTCCTGCACAGAAGATCCTAGAGGTACAAGCATAAAGGGCCTGTAGAGGATTCTTCGGCGCCGGCAGCTTTAAAACCAACAAAGAATGTGCTGGGAAAGACAGACAGGCAGAGAACTACTGGACATTATTTAATCAATGAACTTTATTATATTTACAGAATGTGTTTGTATTAAAACAGTATTTGAACCTTTGCTGATGAAAATACGATCCCCCCCCCCAAAAAAAAAACCTGGCTACATGGCCAAAAAGAAAAGTGATTGTTTTTAAACTGGGTAACAGTGCCCCCTAATGGGGATTTTAATAAGTAGCCCATTTTTTAAAAAACCTGTCTTAAGTTTTAGCATGCTTTCCTAACAGCTCTGCTTAATCGCCTGAAATAGATTTTTGTGGCTACAGATATGTAGCAGATGATCCCCAGGAGGGACTGGGGGGGGGGAGACACACCCTAATGGGAGCATTTGAGACTATCGCTTAAAATATATTTTTGGAACAAGCGTTTCGTTGATACCCCACGGAAAATTCGTTCAGCCAGTTAAAAACACAAAATTAAGATTAAACAAGGTGTGTTGCTAAAGGATTTGCAACCAATTCTGTTTGAGGAAACCGATCCGAAGGTTTTTAAAAAATAAATGCCACAAGAAAGAGGAATGAATCCTGACCCATGAAGGGATCAGTATTATTTTGTATCGGGGGAGGGGGGGATCAGTGTCTTCTACCACCCATTTCTGTGTTTCTCAACCTACCTAGCCTGTCCTTGGACACTCCACACTCGCAATCTGGTTGGTGGCCATCCTCTCATTAGACGGCCATCAATGACTACCCTTCTGTCTGCCTCAATTAAATACAGGAAATAAACTGACTATTTCCAAGATTCCCTTCTCCCCCAAATTCTATATGGCAGAAGCATGTCCTACCAACTCCTACCAAGACAGCGATACCCTGGTGTGTGCTTGGTGCTCAAAGACCATGCTAGCTATGTATTCCAAGGAAACAAAGGATCAGAAAAATCATCTCTGCACAGCATACATGACACAAAATGAAGGCCTTTCATCAGAACCAAATTGAGGCACAGCATTGTTTTCCTTTGATAAATACAGGCTTCTTGGTGTGGAGCCAGAGATGGTGTGGTAATACTAAACGGCTTGCCTTCCCCCACCACACAGAAGCACAGCAGAAAAAAAATGGAAGGAGATGGAATAGACATCACTGTCATAAATAAGACCACTGCTGTTTCCGAAAGTGGCCAGCCAGAAGCCTCCAGAAGTTCACAGGCAGGCACTCAGAGCTGCCCCCTCCTCTGCTGTTATTTACGGCTATTTGATTCTAAGAGGTATAAGAGTCATAAAGGACTGGATCCAACCCCCTGCACAATGCAGGAAATTCACAAATACCTCCCCCTCCACACCCCCAGTGACCGCTGTTCCATGCCCAGAAGATACAAAAAGACAGATATTGCTGTGTATGTTCATCAATTGAAAATTTGATGAACATACACAGCAATATCTGTCTTTTTGTATCTTGTGCCACTCTAATTGCTGGATCCTTTATAATTCCATGCCCAGAAGATGACAAAAACCTCCAGGATCTCCAGCCAAACTGCCCTAGAGAAAAATTACTTCCGGACTCCAATGTGGCAATCAGCATTTCCCTGGGCATGGAGGAGGAGGAGGAAGAAGTGATTGGATTTATACCCCACTCTTCACTCGGAGTCTCAGAGCAGCTTACAAACTCCTTTCCCTTCCCCTCCCCACAACAGTCACCTTGTGAGGTAGGTGGGGCTCAGAGAGCTCTGACAGAACTATCTATGGCTTGCCCAAGGTCATCCAGCAGGTGCAAGTGGAGGAGTGAGGAATCAAACCCAGTTCTCCCAGTTTAGAGTCCACACACTTAACCACTACACCAAACTGACTCTAAGAAAGGGCTATTTAGCTATTGAGAAGCCTACGTTCACTAATATAGTACGCTGTAAGTTCAATGAAATACAGTTAACATGCAGAAGTTGGTAAGCAAGCACTGGGGTCACCAAAGACAAAATCCAGGAGCAAGTTCAGTAAATTAATGATATGGAGTTCTGTCCTACCCACCTGCTCAGCTAACTACAAAGCCTTCAACTTCCACCAGAACACCCACACACACATTGATGAGTGGAGTCATGGGATACAACCTTGCAGCATAAATATTGATAATCCGAATGTGTGTAAGTGAAAGCATCACAAGTGTTTTGAGATCAAGGGAGTGCTGCCCAGCCCCATGCTTCTAATCATCAATGAGAGTATAAAGCAGAGAGCACTTTCAGTTGCAGCACAACAATGGGACAGCCTTCCTGACTAGTTCTGCCAGAGCATTTCCCTTGCAACTTAAAGAAATCATTCCAGAGGGCGACCACGTTAGTCAAATGCAGTAAAAGTGAATGGCAGCCTTGTGGCACCTTAAAGACCGGGGGACGGGGGGGGGGGGGGCGTGCTGTGGCTCAGTGGTACAGCATCCACTTAGCACGCACAAGGTCCCAAGTTCAATCCCCAGCATCTCCGGTTAATGATCAGGCAGTAGGTGACAGGAAATAACTCTGCCTGATACCCAAGAGAGCTGCTGCCAATACGGACACTGAGGGACCAATGGTTTGAGCAAGTATGAGGCAGCTTTGTACACTGAATATGTTTTATCCCAGCATAATAACCTTATGTGAACTACAGCCCACTTCCTTAGACGCACGGGCTCTAGACCACAAAAGTGTATGCTGGAATAATAATAATAATAATAATAATAATAATAATAATAATAATAATAATAATAATACTTTCAATTTATTGATCGCTCTTTCCCACACACCTGCGGGCTCAGAGCGATTTACAGTTACTCTTTGACAATTGGACTAACAATATTCGTGGGGGATAGGGAAGACAACATACAGCATTTTTAATTACACACACATTGCAGCTAGCCGGGGCTTCATCTGCAGGCTGGATCAGTCGTGGGCTTCTTGATGTCATGCTGCCACACTGCCACCGCCTGGCCGACTCGCTCCACTGCAGGGAAGCCGAAACAGCTCTTTCCTCTTTCGATCTCGCGTGCCTTCAGAAGTCGCACTCGGCAGCTACGCCTTCCCAGAGGGAGTGGTGTGCCCACCCCCTTACGGGTGGTCCCCAATTTATCTACTTGCCGAAGCTTTCGAATCGCTGGATAGACGATGAGCTAGGACAAGGCTTGGTTGCTCACACCAGCACGGGGCTAGAACTGCCAAAGCTTGCCAGTTCAGATGTTATAGTTAAGCAGGGGGGAAATCCCCTGCGCCACAGCGTAAAACCTTTGTTTGTCTTTAAGATACAACAATTCTCCAGGCGGTAATGAACACACTTCATTTGGGAACATTTTCAAAAATGTTTCCACTGGATGATTCCTTTGGAGGTGCCTACCTGCTATTTTGTCCCATCACATTCATGTGGATTTTAGAGCAATCTGCTCCGAGGTCCATCATATGCAGATGCAAAAAAAAAAAAAAAAAAAAGATATAAATACGGGTGATAATTTTACTTAAATTGCCTCACTGTATGTTGACGCCTACTAAATCTCAGGAGGAGGAAAGGTTTTTATGCCCCACTTTTCTCTACCTGAAGGAGCCTCGAAGCAGCTTACGTTCGCCTTCGCTTCCTCTCCCCACAACAGGCACCTTGTGAGGCAAGTGGGGCAGAGAAAATTCCAAGGAAACGCCCTTCCC